>NW_018403431.1:536333-604526 GCF_002113885.1 Mizuhopecten yessoensis | reverse complement strand
CCCCCCCCCTCAGTACAGATAGTTGACCATGTGCTATATTGCATTTGGCCAGCGAGTTATAGGCCACGTGTGACGCGTGCATACATGTGTCATAACCAGGTAGTGGGGCCTATAACTGCTAAGTAGAAAGAGTAAAGTCTTCTCTGTCTGGTCCCTTATGTAGGCTAAAGCAAAAGATATTTGAATTCAGTATGTATCTATTTATAACTTCAACGTACATAGAACAAAACAGAGCATTGCGTAAATTATTTAATACGAAGGATACAATGTTGTTTGTGGTGTTCCTGTGTACATTGTATAGAATTGTGTATGGACACGTGCTTGTTTGTTACTTTAGTGTACGTAAACATTGTATAGATAGTATACGTGTGTTTACAATGTAAATGCTTGAGTGATACATTGTTCTATAGTGTACATTATTGTTATATATATCTGAATATACGTATTCTACCATACCCTACTTTTCAAATTGCTCCTTTGCATTTTTTTCTGTATGTTACTCTTTTATCGTACCTTAAGGTAGATGTATTTCATACAATATTTAAATGATATATTCCAATTGATAAGAAACACGTTATGAATTGGAGAATTGATTAATCGTGGAAAATTGTTATATTTTGTTAATTTTACTATGTTAATTTTACTATGTTAATTTAGTTTGTATTTGCAGTTTGTTGTTCGTATTAAACAGTTTGCTTACTCTGCGTTTTAGGGGACTTTAAGATGTCTGCCCATTCTGACGACAAGACGAGAACGCGATTAGTATATGTGAAAGCAATGCAATCCTCCTTCCACAACGATACTACACAAATATCTGTTGCTTATGGTTAAAAAACACGTTTTTTCACAAAGATTTTGGGAACGTGTAGCCTATTACAGCTAGAATGAAAATAATTTCGTCCCAAACGTAGCTTTATTTCGCTTCCTTGAACTGTCCTGTTCCTGCCCTGGCTCATAGCTGTACTGACAGGTATGTCCTGAACCCATCTGTCCCGACTTTGAATCCTATCGTTCATGGACATGCCAATCCTGAACCTTTCTATTCCAGCGTTAATTCCTACCGTTCCTTGACAGATCTACTCTAAATCGCTCTGTTCCAAGGTCCGACCTGAATCGTTCTGACCAATCTCTGACTCTTATAGTTCTTTAATAGGTATACCCTGAGTCGTTCTGTTCCGGTAATAAGGCCTACATGTTCCGCTCATTGATTATGGCATGCCTACTCTTAACTTTTGTGTTCTTGTGTAAACTCCTAACGTTCCTTGACAGGCCCGTCCTAAACTGTTATTCCGGCGGTTACTCATACCGTTTCTTAACAGGTCTATTCCAAATCGTGCTGTTTCGACGCAAACTCCAACTGTTCCTTGACAGTTCCGTAATAAAAAGTAGTATCCTCTTTCTCGTATTGCAATGAAGGAAATATAATTGGAGTTGACTTTGCCCTACTAGGTGGAATTGCCGGCATTATATAGTAATGCTGTGCTTACCACTGTGGTGAAGAGCTGTCTGATATGTCCCTAGCGGCATACGCGACTGTGTAATATACCACTAACATAACTATAGTAACGCTATTCTAGCAAATTACATCAAATATGCATGGATAAACGCTATTTCCTGGAGTAGTGTGCTGGACACTGTAAAACTCCGATTATTAACGACACCAACTATTTCAATGACACAAGTGATGTCAACATCCTCTATTACACGGGTGTTTGCTAAAGATGGCAATATCCTCTATTACACGGGTGTTTGCTAAAGATGGTAATATCCTCTATTACACGGGTGTTTGCTAAAGATAGCAATATCCTCTATTACACGGGTGTTTGCTAAAGATGGTAATATCCTCTATTACACGGGTGTTTGCTAAAGATGGGAATATCCTCTATTACACGGGTGTTTGCTAAAGATGGCAATATCCTCTATTACACGGGGGTTTGCTAAAGATGGCAAAATCCTCTATTACAAGGGGGTTTGCTAAAGATGGCAATATCCTCTATTACACGGGAGTTTGCTAAAGATGGCAATATCCTCTATTACACGGGGGTTTGCTAAAGATGGCAAAATCCTCTATTACAAGGGTGTTTGCTAAAGATTGCAATATCCTCTATTACACGGGTGTTTGCTAAAGATGGCAATATCATCTATTACACGGGTGTTTGCTAAAGTTGTCAACATTCTCTAGTACCTGGTCCAGCGAAGGGCAGCGCGCTATGTACTCAATAAGCACAGGTACAACCATCGTACCTCCAGTGTGTCAGAAATGTTGGACCACCTAAAGCTGCGCCCTCTAGCAGATAGACGTAGAGATGCTAGTCTGAACATGCTTCATAACATTGTAAACCAGAAAGTCGCTATCGTAAAATCAGACAGATTAATCCCTACAGTTAGAAAATCCCGAACAAACCACCAGTTTTCGTATAAAATTCCCCACTCGAAAACCCTGACCAGAAAAGCATCATTCTTCCCTCGAACTATACCCAAATCCCGAATGGAATAAACTACAACCTGACGTTATTTCGAGCCCCACAACGGAATTATTTAAATCAGCCCTCTACCGTCATTTTTTAAACGCAAATTAGACCATCTCGTATCTTTCAAATTGTTGAAGTTGGTCAGTACCATTTAGAAGTAGAAGTAGAAGTACACGGGTGTTTGCTAAAGATGTCAACATTCTGATTGACACATTGTTTAGCGATGTGAACATTTGCATCAAAACCAATGTTTGTAAATGATATAAACATCAGCAATACCATAGCTCTTTGTTAACGTGTAAATATCCCCAATAACATAGGTAATTGTCAATGGTGTAAATATCACAATAAACACGTGTGTAAACATCACCATCAATACACAGTTGTTAGTTGCCTATGTAAATATTCATATTCTCATTGACAAAGGTGTTCCCTACCTATGTAAACAGTCTCATTGACAAAGGTGTTCCCTACCTATATAAACAGTCTCATTGACAAAGGTGTAAGCTACCTATGTAAACAGTCTCATTGACAAAGGTGTTTCCTACCTATGTAAACAGTCTCATTGACAAAGGTGTTAGCTACACATGTACCTATATAAATAGTCTCATTGACAAATGTGTTTCCTACCTATGTAAACAGTCTCATTGACAGAGGTGTTAGCTACCAATGTAAACAGTCTCATTGACAAAGGTGTTAGATACCTATGTAAACAGTCTCATTGACAAAGGTGTTAGTTACCTATGTAAACAGTCTCATTGACAAAGGTATTAGCTACCTATGTTAATAGTCTCATTGACAAAGGTGTTAGCTACCTATGTAAACAGTCTCATTGACAAAGGTGTTTCCCACCTTTGTAAACAGTCTCATTGACAAAGGTGTTAGCTACCTATGTAAACAGTCTCATTGACAAAGGTGTTACCTACCTATATAAACAGTCTCATTGGCAAAGGTGTTACCTACCTATGTAAACAGTCTCATTGACAGAGGTGTTAGCTACCAATGTAAGCAGTCTCATTGACAAAAGTGTTCCCTACTTATGTAAACAGTCTCATTGACAAAGGTATTAGCTACCTATGTTAATAGTCTCATTGACAAAGGTGTTAGCTACCGATGTAAACAGTCTCATTGACAAAGGTGTTAGATACCTATGTAAACAGTCTCATTGACAAAGGTGTTAGATACCTATGTAAACAGTCTCATTGACAAAGGTGTTACCTACCTATATAAACAGTCTCATTGACAAAGGTGTAAGCTACCTATGTAAACAGTCTCATTGACAAAGGTGTTAACTACCTATGTAAACAGTCTCATTGACTAAGGTGTTTCCCACCTATGTAAACAGTCTCATTGACAAAGGTGTTAGCTACACATGTACCTATATAAATAGTCTCATTGACAAAAATGTTTCCTACCTATGTAAACCGTCTCATTGACAGAGGTGTTAGCTCCCAATGTAAGCAGTCTCATTGACAAAAGTGTTACCTACTTATGTAAACAGTCTCATTGACAAAGGTATTAGCTACCTATGTTAATAGTCTCATTGACAAAGGTGTTAGCTACCGATGTAAACAGTCTCATTGACAAAGGTGTTAGATACCTATGTAAACAGTCTCATTGACAAAGGTGTTACCTACCTATATAAACAGTCTCATTGACAAAGGTGTAAGCTACCTATGTAAACAGTCTCATTGACAAAGGTGTTAGATACCTATGTAAACAGTCTCATTGACAAAGGTGTTACCTACCTATGTAAACAGTCTCATTGATAAAGGTGGTAGCTACCTATGTAAACAGTATCATTGACAAAGGTGTTTTCTACTTATGTAAACAATCTCATTGACAAAGGTGTTAGCTACCTATGTAAATAGTCCCATTGACAAAGGTGTTCCCTACCTATGTAAACAGTCTCATTGACAAAAGTGATTCCTACTTATGTAACCAGTCTCATTGACAAAGGCGTTTCCTACCTATGTAAAAAGTCTCATTGACAAAGGTGTTACCTACCTATGTAAACAGTCTCATTAACAAAGGTGTTCCCTACCTATGTAAACAGTCTCATTGACTAAGGTGTTTCCCACCTATGTAAACAGTCTCATTGACAAAGGTGTTTACTACCTATGTAAAAAGTCTCATTGACAAAGGTGTTCCCTACCTATGTAAACAGCCTCATTGACAAAGGTGTTAGTTACCTATGTAAACAGTCTCATTGACAATGGTATTAGCTGCCTATGTTAATAGTCTCATTGACAAAGGTGTTAGCTACCTACGTAAACAGTCTCATTGACAAAGGTGTTTCCCACCTTTGTAAACAGTCTCATTGACAAAGGTGTTAGCTACACATGTACCTATATAAATAGTCTCATTGACAAAAGTGTTTCCTACCTATGTAAACCGTCTCATTGACAGAGGTGTTAGCTACCAATGTAAGCAGTCTCATTGACAAAAGTGTTACCTACTTATGTAAACAGTCTCATTGACAAAGGTGTTTCCTACCTATGTAAACAGTCTCATTGACAAAGGTGTTTCCCTCCTATGTAAACAGTCTCATTGACAAAGGTGTTAGTTACCTATATAAATAGTCTCATTGACAAATGTGGTTCCTAGCTATGTAAACAGTCTAATTGACGGAGGTGTTAGCTACCAATGTAAACAGTCTCATTGACAAAAGTGTTTCCTACCTATGTAAACAGTCTCATTTACAAAGGTGTTAACTACCTATGTAAACAGTCTCATTGACAAAGGTGTTAGCTACCTATATAAATAGTCTCATTGACAAATGTGTTTCCTAGCTATGTAAACAGTCTAATTGACAGAGGTGTTAGCTCCCAATTAAAACAGCCTCATTGACAAAAGTGTTTCCTACTTTTGTAAACAGTCTCATTGACAAAGGAGTTCGCTATCTATGTGAACAGTCTCATTGACAAAGGTGTTCGCTATCTATGTGAACAGTATCATTGACAAAGGTGTTTTCTACCTATGTAACCAGTCTCATTGAAAAAGGTGTTTCCTACTTATGTAAACAGTCTCATTGACGAAGATATTCCCTACCTATGTAAACAGTATCATTGACAAAGGTGTTTTCTACCTATGTAACCAGTCTCATTGACAACGGTGTTTCCTACCTATGTAAACAGTCTCCTTGACAAAGGTGTTAGCTACCTAAGTAAACAGTCTCATTGACAAATGTGTCACTGAGACTGTTTACATAAGTAGGAAACACCTTTTTCAATGAGACTGTTTACATAGGTGTTACCTACCTATATAAACAGTCTCATTGACAGAGGTGTTACCTACTTATGTAAACAGTCTCATTGACGAAGATATTCCCTACCTATGTAAACTGTCTCATTGACAAAGGTGTTAGCTATCTATGTAAACAGTCTCATTGACAAAGGGGTTTCCTACCACTGTAACCAGTCTCATTGACAAAGGTGTTCGCTATCTATGTGAACAGTCTCATTGACAAAGGTGTTAGTTACCTATATAAATAGTCTCATTGACAAAAGTGTTTCCTACTTTTGTAAACAGTCTCATTGACAAAGGGGTTTCCTACCTAGGTAAACCGTCTCATTGACAAAGGTGTTAGCTACCTATGTAAATAGTCTCATTGACAAAGGTGTTAGTTACCTATATAAATAGTCTCATTGACAAATGTGGTTCCTAGCTATGTAAACAGTCTAATTGACAGAGGTGTTAGCTCCCAATTAAAACAGCCTCATTGACAAAAGTGTTTCCTACTTTTGTAAACAGTCTCATTGACAAAGATATTCCCTACCTATGTAAACTGTCTCATTGACAAAGGTGTTAGCTATCTATGTAAACAGTCTCATTGACAAAGGCGTTATCTACCTATATAAACAGTCTCATTGACAAAGGGGTTTCCTACCACTGTAACCAGTCTCATTGACAAAGGTGTTTCCTACCAATGTAAACAGTCTCATTGACAAATGTACAAAGGTGTTATCTACCTATATAAACAGTCTCATTGACAAAGGTATAAGCTACCTATGTTAATAGTCTCATTGACAAAGGTGTTACCTACCTATATAAACAGTCTCATTGGCAAAGGTGTTACCTACCTATGTAAATAGTCTCATTGACAAAGGTGTTAGTTACCTATATAAATAGTCTCATTGACAAAAGTGTTTCCTACTTTTGTAAACAGTCTCATTGACAAAGGAGTTACCTACCTATGTAAACAGTCTCATTGACAAAGGTGTTATCTACCTATATAAACAGTCTCATTGACAAAGGTGTTACCTACTTATGTAAACAGTCTCATTGACAAAGATATTCCCTACCTATGTAAACAGTCTCATTGACAAAGGTGTTAGCTACCTAAGTAAACAGTCTCATTGACAAATGTGTTAGCTACCTATGTAAATAGCCTCATTGACAAAGGTGTTACCTACCTATATAAACAGTCTCATTGACAAAGGTATTAGATACCTATGTAAACAGTATCATTGACAAAGGTGTTTTCTACCTATGTAACCAGTCTCATTGACAAAGGTGTTAACTACCTATGTAAACATTCCCATTGACAAAGGTGTTTCCTACTTATGTAAACAGTCTCATTGACAAAAGTGTTTCCTACTTTTGTAAACAGTCTCATTGACAAAGGCGTTATCTACCTATATAAACAGTCTCATTGACAAAGGTGTTCCCTACCTATATAAACAGTCTCATTGACAGAGGTATAAGCTACCTATGTTAATAGTCTAAACAGTCTCATTGACAAATGTGTTAGCTACCTATGTAAACAGACTCATTGACAAAGGTGTTTCCTACCTATGTAAATAGTCTTATTGACAAAGGTATAAGCAAAAGTGTTTCCTACTTATGTAACCAGTCTCATTGACAAAGGTGTTATCTACCTAAGTAAACAGTCTCATTGACAAATGTGTCTCTACCTATTTAAACAGTCTCATTGACAAATGTGTTAGCTACCTATGTAAACATTCTCATTGACAAAGGTATAAGCTACCTATGTTAATAGTCTAAACAGTCTCATTGACAAATGTGTTAGCGACCTATGTAAACAGTCTCATTGAAAAAGGCCTTTCCTACTTATTTAAACAGTCTCATTGACAAAGGTGTTTCCTACCAATGTAAACAGTCTCATTGACAAAAGTGTTTCCTACTTTTGTAAACAGTCTCATTGACAAAGATGTTTTTGACAAAGGTGTTTCCTACCTATGTAAATAGTCTTATTGACAAAGGTATAGGCTACCTATGTTAATAGTCTCATTGACAAAGGTGTTAGCTACCTATATAAATAGTCTCATTGACAAATGTGTTAGCTTCCTATGTAAACAGTCTTATTGACAAATGTGTTAGCTACCTATGTAAACAGTCTTATTGACAAATGTGTTAGCTACCTATGTAAATAGTCTCATTGACAAGGGTGTTAGCTTCCTATGTAAACAGTCTTATTGACAAATGTGTTAGCTACCTATGTAAACATTCTCATTGACAAAGGTATAAGCTACCTATGTTAATAGTCTCATTGACAAAGGTGTTAGCTACCTATATAAATAGTCTCATTGACAAATGTGTTAGCTACCCATGTAAACAGTCTCATTGACAAAAGTGTTTCCTACTTTTGTAAACAGTCTCATTGACAAAGGTATAAGCTACCTATGTTAATTGTCTCATTAACAAAGGTGTTAGCTACCTATGTAAACAGTCTCATTGACAAAGGTGTTTCCTACCTATGTAAACAGTCTCATTGACAAAGGTGTTACCTACCTATGTAAACAGTCTCATTGACAAAGGTGTTACCTATCTATATAAACAGTCTCATTGACAAAGGTGTTACCTACTTATGTAAATAGCCTCATTGACAAAGGTGTTACCTACCTATATAAACAGTCTCATTGACAAAGGTGTTACCTACTTATGTAAACAGTCTCATTGACAAAGATGTTTCCTACCTATGTAAACAGTCTCATTGACAACGGCGTTCCCTACCTATGTAAACAGTCTCATTGACAAAGGTGTTACCTACTTATGTAAACAGTCTCATTGACAAAGATGTTTCCTACCTATGTAAACAGTCTCCTTGACAAAGGTGTTAGCTACCTAAGTAAACAGTCTCATTGACAAAGGTGTTTCCTTCCTATGTAAACAGGCTCATTGACAAAGGTGTTACCTACCTATATAAACAGTCTCATTGACAAAAGTGTTTCCTACTTATGTAACCAGTCTCATTGACAAAGGGGTTAGCTACCTATGTAAACAGTCCCATTGACAAAGTTGTTAGCTACCTATGTAAACATTCTCATTGACAAAGGTGTTACCTACTTATGTAAATAGCCTCATTGGCAAAGGTGTTACCTACCTATATAAACAGTCTCATTGACAACGGTGTTCCCTACCTTTGTAAACAGTCTCATTGACAACGGGGTTCCCTACCTATGTAAACAGTATCATTGACAAAGGTGTTTTCTACCTATTTAAACAGTCTCATTGAAAAGGGTGTTTCCTACTTATGTAAACAGTCTCATTGACAAAGGTGTTTCCTACCTATGTAAATAGTCTTATTGACAAAGGTATAAGCTACCTATGTTAATAGTCTCATTGACAAGGGTGTTAGCTACCTATGTAAACAGTCTCATTGAGAAAGGTGTTACCTACCTATGTAAACAGGCTCAGTAACAAAGGTGTTCCCTACCTATGTAATCAGTCTCATTGACAAAGGTGTTCCCGACCTATGTAAACAGTCTCATTGACAACGGTGTTCCCTACCTATGTAAACAGTATCATTGACAAAGGTGTTTTCTACCTATGTAAACAGTCTCATTGAGAAAGGTGTTACCTACCTATGTAAACAGTCTAATTGACAAAGGTGTTACCTACCTATATAAACAGTCTCATTGACAAAGGTGTTACCTACTTATGGAAACAGTCTCATTGACAAAGGTGTTTCCTACCTATGTAAACAGTCTCATTGACAAAGGTGTTAGCTACCTAAGTAAATAGTCTCATTGACAAATGTGTTAGCTACCTATGTAAACAGTCTCATTGACAAAGGTGTTAGCTACCTATGTAAACAGTCTTATTGACAAATGTGTTAGCTACCTATGTAAACAGTCTCATTGACAAAGGTGTTAGCTACCTATGTAAATAGCCTCATTGACAAAGGTGTTAGCTACCTATATAAACAGTCTCATTGACAAAGGTGTTAGCTACCTATATAAATAGTCTCATTGACAAAGGTGTTCCTACCTATGTAAACAGTCTCATTGACAAAGGTGTTACCTACCTATGTAAACAGTCTCATTGACAAAGGTGTTAATTAAAGATATAATCATTCTTTTTACTTATATATCACAGCAAACAACCCTACATGTACAACGGTTTGTGGTTTTTACAACATATAACTATTCAATTAATAATAAACAAGATAAGGTGGAGCGTTTAAGATGTGCTGATCATATGATGCTGCGTTTGTTTCCCCGCCCCAGGTACATCTAACTGTGCTGATACTGTGAGTCGGGATAACATTGTTTAGGGGATGCATGTATTGTTCTTCTATTCTTCTGATTAGCACTGACTGATAGGGAAGCTGCATCAGAGACGTAGTGAATTGGATCACTGTTGCTACACATATCGTGCAAGCTCCCGATACTAGGCCTTTAGGACACCTGACGTGATACGGGATCGTATAGGTGTACGTCTTTATGGCAACATTGACTACTAGGATAGTATGTTTCGTTCACGTCGGTGCTCAAGCTGAAGCACACATGCTATCATCATTCCAAAGAAAGCAAAGGGAGACGACTCCCCAAGACATGTTGTGCCACTTCTTACATTTGATCATTAAATTACTACATGCAATAATTACATAATAGATAACACTATTGGTTGTCTGCATGTACCCTATTTCACACAGGTTATGCTGCGGACCAGTTTCAGGACATGTGTATGTACAGTTTATCAAACCGGGCGTGCGCTATCGCTGATTGTTTTATTACAGAAGTATAGTTGGTTCCACTAAGAAATTAAATCAGGTGGTATTCAGTGAAACAGTTTTTGAAGGATCTTGCACGTTGTGTAGCGATAAAGGAGATGTGAAATAATTCCCTGCCACTAGTGACAAGAGTACCAATCCATCCTGTCGGTAACAGCGGTGTCAATTATACCCATTCGGTGTAGGCATGCAAATGATGTGTTTGGAGTGAGAAATGCAAGGTGGCATTAATCCAATCATTCTATTAGAATACTCGAGCATGGTCTGTCAGAGAGTGTTAACACTAAAGAGTACCATAGACCTACACAATGTAGCATTGCTCTGTCAGCCGATAACGTTATCACTGAAGGATATCATAAACCTGCAATTGCTCTGTCAGAACGCCATTTTAGCACGAGAGAGTACGATAATCCGACTGTGCTTTGTCGGATTGTGATGTAAGCACTAGCTGGTATATTGGTACGTTGGGCTGACGTAGCTGTGTCAGCAGGTAATGTAATGGGTATTGGTGCGATAGACCTATAACGCCCTGTTAAAATGATATCACCACTATTGATGCTATAAAACCGCCTTGTCAGAGTAGGTTAGCAATACTACAGACACCTAATTGAGTTTACAAATAGACGAAAGAAGAATAGAAGTAAAAGTAGAAAAGACCCCTTCCTGTCAACAATGGATGAAAATGAATTTTATGAATTAAACTGTTGATGCTTCGGTGCATTAACCCAATGATATATCAAATGAAGAACAGAATATCATCATTTCCTTACAGTAATTTAGCGTGTCCATGAACTTTGAAACGGAAGTACAAAACTGACACAATGGTCAATTTGAAAACGTGAACGTCCCGGACCCGATAACTGGTCCCAGGGTACATTGTAACAACAACTTTCTTATCTCTGCATAGTTTTAAAACCTGAAAATTGCAATGCTTACTTAGAATGGGTTTTTTTAATATAAAATTTGTCAGAGTAAAAGAAAAAAAAAGAAATTGTCGATATTGTATCATCGTGAAACTTACTATTCTTTTACAGAGTATTATTGTTATTATCACAGTTGTTAATTTTATTTCAAAAGAGCCCAAATACAATTTTTTATGATAATATAATTTTCGTAACACAAACCACTGTGTTTTCTATTGCAAGCGTTGCGTTTGCTTTTATGATTATTATATGTTAAAGCTACAAAAAAAGCAAACATAACGGTCAAACTAGTTAAAATACAATTGGTGGGAGTACGTCTGGATTTGGGCCACTTGGTGTCTCTCCCTGGATACACTTTTATACAGATCAGATTTGGGCCACTTGGTGTCTCTCCTTGGATACACTTTTATACAGATCACATTCCACACTGGTTCTGTATGTAGGTTTCTCTAATTTCATTTATTTACAAATTTAGCAACTGATGGCTTGCTGCCCTCGACCAGGCCTATTTCGAATCATTTCTTGTTTTAAATGTTACATGATTACAAACAATGACAAAGGAAAGTAAACCGAATACCTACATTTATATGTACATATTGTAGTCTGCGGGTTATATCGGAACAGGTATTGAGAATAGGTACTCATGAAATAGTCATCGTGTTGCCCCTTCAAGACAACTACCACAGACCTTTTATAGAAACACCTCGTCAAAGCGTGACATGAGTAGTACTTTTACGATAGCCCTTGTAACGTTTTGTTTAAGGTCGCTGCATGTAACAATTCAATAATAAACCAAAAACATACGCCAAAATTAATTTAAACAGATGTAAATAATACTGGGATCATATTGACCGTTCGTATGCTGGGGTTATCGAAAATTAACGGTGTTTCCAGGAGGCAATACTTGATGACGACGATGTTGGTAAATATGGTAAAAATGAGCACTTAATTTGCCCTAACTCATCGTCTGATGACCAATAAACAGTCGTCTGAACTTAATGGCGTCTTCCGCGGTGTCAGACGGATGTCATTGGCCGTGCTCCCATTTGTACCCGCTAGCCCTGGCCTGGTGGTATATTGTAACTAAAGGTACTTTAATAGTACATGTAGTAAGATTTGTGATACGCCTTAACCCGTATAGGGTATCATGATTAAAAAACCATCACAAAACATCGTGATATTTGAGATATGTATCGCTTTGTACCCCAATGTATTGCTTTCTCCTCATTCTTTACTGTAACATTGGGAACACCGATCTGAGAACTACATTGGCAACTACCTTTAGACAGCTTAAAAGACTACATTGGCAACTACCTTTAGACAGCTTAACAGACTACATTGGCAACTACCTTTAGACAGCTTAACAGACTACATTGGCAACTACCTTTAGACAGCTTAACAGACTACATTGGCAACTACCTTTAGACAGCTTAACAGACTACATTGGCAACTACCTTTAGACAGCTTAACAGACTACATTGGCAACTACCTTTAGACAGCTTAACAGACTACATTGGCAACTACCTTTAGACAGCTTAACAGACTACATTGGCAACTACCTTTAGACAGCTTAACAGACTACATTGGCAACTACCTTTAGACAGCTTAACAGACTACATTGGCAACTTCCTTTAGACAGCTTAATAGACTACATTGGCAACTACCTTTAGACAGCTTTACAGACTACATTGGCAACTACCTTTAGACAGCTTAACAGACTACATTGACAACTACCTTTAGACAGCTTAACAGACTACATTGGCAGTTTGACATTACAAAAAGAGATCTTAACTAACTTTAAATTTCAACAAACAACCAACAAGTGATCATAGTTGTCAGCATGTTAAATCATCCCTTGTACTTCTAATCACAACATTTAAAATAGCACTGTACTGCGATGCAATGGTCCCTATATACATGTAATACCTGTGTCATGAACATAAAGATCGGAACATAAAGATCGTGATACCGATACGTATCGATACATCGATACGGTCCTAGGCGGAATTCTTAATTCTCGACACAAAGGGAATATTATATTAGGATATCGATTCTGTAGAGTTTATCTGACTAAAAAAACCATATTATAAATATTTTTATATCACACACATTATAATATGTACATTGCATATTATATTGGTTATATAAGGTGAATTAATAAAATAACGATCGTCGGCATTGTAGATGGAGTTTCCCCAGACATACTTGACAATAGTCCCAATCAATAAATGAACCGATCATGTATTTATATAGCAATATACTCGCCCATTATGTTATTAATTAAACCCGACGTTTCAAGTCCGACCGCGGTCGATCCTTACATTCCAAGCAATACCGTTGTTGCAATACCAAGGGAGATAACTACAGATTGCAATCGGTATTTTTCAACTGCAGTAAACCTAATGTACCGATACGATTACATTATAAAAGCCAGCATATCTGGGCAGAACTGGACGAACTTACCCGCTGTGTGATAATTATATTGAGAATGTACATCTGTACCGTGAAATGTGGGATGTGTAGTGTATCTTTGGTGAATTACCTATAGACGGGTATTGATAACCAGTCTCGATTGATGGACAGAAGACTGAACGCCGATAAATCGATTTTAAATCTGAGGAATTATTGATAAATGTTGCGAGGTTGATACCGTCCCCAGCAGTCGTATGGGTTTCCATGGGTATCCATCACAGCATACGTAAACCGTCCGACTGCTTATTCATACTAAATTTGTTCACTCCTGCGAACCTATGTATGGATCAGATTGACGTGTTTAATAATCAATCTTTACTTCTTAAGATAGCCATATTCATTCATTGTTTGTCCGTAAAAGAGATAAACGCACTTCCGGTGTTCTCGTTACTGTCATCAAACCTCATTGTTCTCCACTATAGATAAACAATCCCAGTCCGATACAAGATTAGAACCATCTCTCCAGGCTGTAACACACAAACCAAATGGAGTCGTTACTTGAAACATTAAGTCGTTAGGCAAAGATATAACTTTGACATTCAAATGTCACCCTGTACTTTCCAACGTATTTTAGTACACTGAGGGTTCTGAAGTGACGTGCATGCGCCAGGAGGCCTGCACCCTTATACCCGCTGTGACCCAAAGTGGCATTGGTCCCTGTAGTGATTTACAAGGGAGTGACATGTATGATAAAAAGAAAACATACATCATACAGGTTACCATATAAAAACTGAATACATTTGTGTATTTGCAAGTTTACGTGGAATACAAAAAATTGCAGATTAGAAAATAATGTACATGAAGTATAACTTCTAAAATATTATAGAAAATTTAGACGGTATTTATCTATAATTGCACTTAATTTATATTTACAAAACCAAAGTTTCTGTTGATAAAACTGGCATATTGAGACCGGAAAGGTCACTATAAACTTGTAATATTTCTTTTTAATTACACCTTAAAAGGCTCATGTCGCTACAATAAAGCAGTTTAAAATATGGGATTTTAAAATATGGAAAAATAGCAACTGATGGCTTGCTGCCCTCGACCAGGCCTATTTCGAATCATTTCTCGTTTTAAATGTTACCTGATTACAAACAATGACAAAGGAAAGTAAACCAAATACTTACATTTCAATGTACATATTGTAGTCTGCGGGTTATATCGCAACAGGTACTGAGAATAGGTACTCATGAAATAGTCATCGTGTTGCCCCTTCAAGACAACTACCACAGACCTTTTATAGAAACACCTCGTCAAAGCGTGACATGAGTAGTACTTTTACGATAGCCCTTGTAACGTTTTGTTTAAGGTCGCTGCATGTAACAATTCAATAATAAACCAAAAACATACGCCAAAATTAATTTAAACAGATGTAAATAATACTGGGATCATATTGACCGTTCGTATGCTGGGGTTATCGAAAATTAACGGTGTTTCCAGGAGGCAATACTTGATGACGACGATGTTGGTAAATATGGTAAAAATGAGCACTTAATTTGCCCTAACTCATCGTCTGATGACCAATAAACAGTCGTCTGAACTTAATGGCGTCTCCGCGGTGTCAGACGGATGTCATTGGCCGTGCTCCCATTTGTACCCGCTTGCCCTGGCCTGGTGGCATATTGTAACTACATGTACTTTAATTGTACATGTAGTAAAATTTGTGATACGCCTTAACCCGTATAAGGTATCATGATTAAAAAACCATCACAAAACATCGTGATATTTGAGATATGTATCGCTTTGTACCCCAATGCATTGCTTTCTCCTCATTCTTTACTGTAACATTGGGAACACCGATCTGGGAACTACATTGGCAACTACCTTTAGACAGCTTAAAAGACTACATTGGCAACTCCCTTTAGACAGCTTAACAGACTACATTGGCAACTACCTTAAGACAGCTTAAAAGACTACATGGGCAACTACCTTTAGACAGCTTAACAGACTACATTGGCAACTTCCTTTAGACAGCTTAAAAGCCTACATTGGCAACTACCTTTAGACAGCTGAACAGACTACATTGGCACCTACCTTTAGACAGCTTAACAGACTACATCGACAACTACCTTTAGACAGCTTAACAGACTACATTGGCAACTTCCTTTAGACAGCTTAAAAGCCTACATTGGCAACTACCTTTAGACAGCTTAAAAGACTACATTGGCAACTACCTTTAGACAGCTTAACAGACTACATTGACAACTACCTTTAGACAGCTTAACAGACTACATTGGCAGTTTGACATTACAAAAAGAGATCTTAACTAACTTTAAATTTCAACAAACAACCAACAAGTGATCATAGTTGTCAGCATGTTAAATCATCCCTTGTACTTCTAATCACAACATTTAAAATAGCACTGTATTGCGATGCAATGGTCCCTATATACATGTAATACCTGTGTCATGAACAAAAAAGATCGGAACATAAAGATCGTGATACCGATACGTATCGATACATCGATACGGTCCTAGGCGGAATTCTTAATTCTCGACACAAAGGGAATATTATATTAGGATATCGATTCTGAAGAGTTTATCTGACTAAAAAAACATATTATAAATATCTTTATTTCACACACATATGTAATATGTACATTGCATATTATATTGGTTATATAAGGTGAATTAATAAAATAACGATCGTCGGCATTGTAGATGAAGTTTCCCCAGACATACTTGACAATAGTCCCAATCAATAAATGAACCGATCATGTATTTATATAGCAATATACTCGCCCATTATGTTATTAATTAAACCCGACGTTTCAAGTCCGACCGCGGTCGATCCTTACATTCCAAGCAATACCGTTGTTGCAATACCAAGGGAGATAACTACAGATTGTAATCGGTATTTTTCAACGGCAGTAAACCTGATGTACCGATACGATTACATGATAAAAGCAAGCATATCTGGGCAGAACTGGACGAACTTACCCGCTGTGTGATAATTATATTGAGAATGTACATTTGTACTGTGAAATGTGGGATGTGTAGTGTATCTTTGGTGAATTACCTATAGACGGGTATTGATAACCAGTCTCGATTGATGGACAGAAGACTGAACGCCGATACATCGATTTTTAATCTGATGAATTATTGATATATGTTGCGAGGTTGATACCGTCTCCAGCAGCCGTATGGGTTTCCATGGGTATCCATCATAGCATACGTAAACCGGCCGACTGCTGGTTACAGCGAAGTAATATTATAATGCTACGTACAAAATTTGTTCACTCCTGCGAACCTATGTATGGATCAGATTGACGTGTTTAATAATCAATCTGTATTTCTTAAGATAGCCATATTCATTAATTGTTTGTCCGTAAAAGCGATAAATGCACTTCAGGTGTTCTCGTTACTGTCATCAAACATCATTGTTCTCCACTATAGATAAACAATCCTTGTCCGATATAAGATTAGAACCATCTCTCCAGGCTGTAACACACAAACCCAATGGAGTCGTTACTTGAAACATTAAGTCGTTAGGCAAAGATATAACTTTGACATTCAAATGTCACCCTGTACTTTCCAACGTATTTTAGTACACTGAGGGTTCTGAAGTGACGTGCATGCGCCAGGAGGCCTGCACCCCTATACCCGCTGTGACCCAAAGTGGCATTGGTCCCTGTCGTGATCTACAAGGGAGTGACATGTTTATCACGTGTGTGCTTTACTATATGACCCCGGGGACACCACGTGTGCCTCACCGCGTTCTCGTCAGTGACGACATCGGTGAGTTATGTATTCCTATGTCAATAGTTCGAATATTAGCAGCGAAGTGTCCCTGGCTATAACTTGACATCTAAGACATTTCTCCATTTATCATGTTACATGGAAAATGATCAGTCCGAGAAAACAATAAATTTACGATTACCCCTTATTGGATTGTTTCTGCGGGTGACGAACGTGTGTAATCGCGCATTCATCGACCACCCTACGTTGATCGCCTGCATGGTGGTCGTATTGGTCTGCGAGCATGCTGCCTTTGACAATCGACATATGTATATATCTGTAATCAAACGGACGATACGTTGTCTTCTGAATAGCCATCAATAGAACGCGAAAGGCAGGGTTTTTCCATAACGATAATGGCTGGTTTCGTATTGATCTAATCCGGGTAACGTTATGATGTGTTTTTAAAGAGTTAAAAAACGGACAAAACATGAGAATATATCAATAAATTTAGAAACATAAAAAAAAAACAGAGCAGGTCCTCCAGAAACACCGCGTATAACAAACATATACATTTCTCTCACACCATTATAGGAAACAACCAATTTCGCCCATACTAAATGTACATGTACATGTGTTACATTGAAACAACCCGTTCGGCCCTTACAATATGTGTTACTGTGAAACAAACTCTATTGTCGTGAAACAACCCCTATTCTCATACCATCAATATCATTATGAAACAAGCACTTCTCCCATATCATTATTGTGAAATGTTCTTTGACTCCCATTACATCATGGTGGAACAAACCCTCATGCAAAGGTTTCTACATGCACATAATACTGAAACAACTTTAATTTCTCTTATGTCACCATTGTAAAAAAAGTGCATTGATTAGGTTGCCTTACAAGCGTCATCTAAAGGGGATTTCTCTTTCGCTCAGCGGTAGAGCATAGGGCTGGAGAGCCAGTGGTCGCGGGTTCGAGGCCCAGCGACGGCAGTATATTTATCACTACTCCTCGTCCTACTACAAAATGGTGCCGTTGACCCTCCCCGTTCAAGGTAGGAGAACCCTTGGCGGGAAGTCAAGGAACCCGGGTTGGTATTTGAAAAGAGGGGAATAGTATAAAAGAAGTGCATGGATTAGGTTGCCTTACAAGTGTCAGCTGTAGGGAATTTCCCTTTAGCTCAGCGGCAGAGCATCGGGCTGGAGAGTCAATGGTCGCGGGCTAGAGGCCCAGCGACGACACTATCTTTATCACTATTCCTCGTCCTACTACACCATAGTGAAACATGCTTGTGAAAGCGTGTAACAAATCATTTCAATCTCCTATACGTAAAGAGAAAGTCTTGAAAAAAGGTCACAATACCATTAAACATTGGCACTCTAGCAATTTCAGGCCTGTTACGTATATGTTACATGTAACAAATGAAACTACTACCCAGTTCCGGTGACTGAAAGGTTTGTTACAATCACTTTAACAGGTGGTATGTGAAAAGTTAAATTGTTGCCAATAAGAAGTAAGGACTTTTCAACTAAAATAAATCATCAAAATCATCAATCTGATCTGTCTCAACAACACTAGCAGTGAAATCATATCAGATTTTATTGGTTTTGTTGTATTCATATTTTTAAAAAAATCTGTTAACGTATGTCCATTCATGTCCAACTGTATGATAAAAAGAAAACATACATCATACATAACTTCTAAAAAATCATAGAAAATTTAGACGGCATTTTAAAATGGAACCATTTATACCTGTCTCAAAAGGACGTGAACTTATCTTTCAAAAACAATAGGCTACGCAGGCAACGCATCGTTACGGCAAGTGGTAGATCGGTGCCTTAATTTTAATGATCTACGTCTCCGTTACACGTCGAAAAATGAATATCTCCGTACATGTAATATATTGTATATCTTTCCATAACCTATATCTTTTATCTCCGTTCTTTAGCGTATATCTTCGTAATTCATCGTTTATAACCGTAAAATATCGTACAATGTATTTATCGAATGATGACGTGTGGAATCATATCGAACATGTGTGCCACCTCATTAAGAGGAACTAACCAAGTTTCGTATCAGATTCCAGAGGTTTATCTTAGACTCAATATTGTATATTTAGAATTTGGTCGCGCACTAAATGGGTGTGCATGTAAATAATGTAGATGTTCATGTATGTACAATAAAACCCAAAGGGTTGAGAACGAACCGCATTCCATATAACAGTTGTTGGCTTTATTATGACAATACCCAGTTATCTGGCTGCTAACTAAATCGTAAATTCAATTGACCTTTAACAGAAGAAACACACTCTAAATTCTGCAGTGTTCCGGCATAAATTCATGTAGCCTCCTACAAAACTGCATTTTGATCAGGTTGAAACCCAACTATAAAAGATGGGCGTACCATTTCCATAGTACATGTATATCCGTGTAATGTGTAGTGTATAACCAGTGTATATTCATGTACGTGTACGTTAATTGTTTTTTACTATCAAAAACATTAATAGCTCGTATCATGTACTTACAATTGCATGTTTTAAAACATTATATATACACTGTCGTGTAATCATTATAAGTGTATCATGTACCTATATGTACATGTCCCGTACGGGTACTTATATGCTTTGCTATAAACTCTAAACCCTACCAGTAACACGTGGCTCATTGATGGCTTTTTAACATCATGTTGTTTCTGTAATGCACGCGTATGATATTGAGGACACACTACTGAAAACATGGAGAAGAAATGCATTGTGCTATAAATAGTTAACCTTGATGTGTGCATTAAATCAGAATTCAAAAGATTGAAGTCTGTGAGATGATGCGTTGTTTGGTTAGTGGTTTTCCTGATTTAGATATGTGTTGTCCCTAGGGAAATGTTCTGTTTACATAAATGCTGGAGGAGAGCATTTTTTGTTTGCATTTATGGTAGCTAATATCCGGAGCTAATAAAGTTTTGATAAGTTTTAGTAATTTGTGCAGTAAGCTGGAACTCTAATTAGAGAGCCAAGCAGTCTATGGCATTTAATCAGATTGTTTCCAACGCACGCGCAGTTCAAACTCTTACATAAACTGTGTATCAATAATAAGACAAACAATTTGGAGGAAATTAGAAAGCCAAGCTTGACAATATGTATGTAGATACACGCTATTATTAACGTATTGTGGCGTTACGAATTGATTGATGGATTTAGAACCCAATAAACCTTCTTCACGTACACCGCTAATTAGATTAATATGTCCCCACACCGCTGCGTCATTTCAGTGTGTGTATCTCGTCGCCTCGGATACCCTTTCTATGATGCGCCTGTCTGGACTCGCGACATTTAGATATGTTATCTTATCAACAGCACCAGGGACACACACGAACACCTCTGATGTGTCCATGGACTCGTCTTTGACGCTGTACACAATCACTGATGAACCCAACCCGGGCAGGTGCTCGCGTCGCAGAAAATTCCTGTTCTAGAAATGTGTCCCTTAATAATAAACGTTTGGTCCCTAATTGCAATAATCAGAGCCTTTGTTACCATGATAAAACGGCCGACAACGGCCGATAGGTCCCGGTTGTATCGTCTCCAAGCTTAGATCTGTTGCATGAGTAGATCAATCGGGAAATACCGGATTAGTTCAATCACACATTTAACAGTAAATTGAGCCAGATCTACATCCACTTACGTATACCACGCACACGTCTTCATTAAAATTTAACTGGAACAGACACTCGCACTAAGGCAGTGACACTGGATGAAACGTTGGATTCAAAAGTATCTACTAGTAAATGTATTTTTCCTATTGAACGTTTTTTTTTGTCTCCCCATAATTGTTTATCTGTATTTTGATTATGATGCAGATGGTTCAGGAAGCTTATTTCAAAACAATCATTTGAAGGTAAACACCTGCATGCATGAATGTAAATAATATTGACAACAGTGTTATTGAGTGTTACTTGAACCTCCATTTCATAAGTCTTAACACTCTAGTTTCGAGTGTTACTCTTTATATATAGCTAAAGTATGTAAATAAATAATCCACATTCCGAACTGTTCCGTCGGTAGTACACAATTCCCATCGTTTACAATTAAAAGTAGATGCACGCCTCCATAATGCTCTTCGGAGATGCTGGACGATGTCGTAACAATGTTAAAGAAAGGCATACGATTTAATTATTGCCAGTTTTAAATATGTCTTTTCCCCTTTAATGTAGATTGAAAAACACATTTCTTGCTGACGTCGTTGAGCTGCTATAATTTCAATTTAAAGTTCAAGTATTTCCCTCGGGCTTATGCTACTCGATTTGCCTCCCTGATAGTGTTCAATGGTCGCTTAGACGATTTCGCTGTTCGTCAACAATGTAGATGATTTTTGTGCACAAATCTAGAGCTTGGAACGAGACCATCTCTTCCCTATCTAGCAATCTTTATAACGTGACGACAACATTTAGGTGTGGCAGTGGTTTGGTGGTGCCTGCTGCCATTGTCCTTGTACGTATAATTGCCACAACAAAGGTGTCCTACAGTGGACGAACGACATTACAAGATTCGATTTGTGTAGAGACGGGTTTTTTTGTTAGAGGAACGAAGCACATCACCTCCAGATACAAGGATATGTTGTTACGAATGTCTTTTTAGTGTGGCATAAAAACGTGTGAGTTTATTGGATTAAGGAGCCTTATCGATCTAACGGTTGGTCGTGTCTCGGGTTTAGCGAAGGTAGACTGGGTAGAGACCAGCACTTATGTGCGTGCTAAACACTGTACCGGTTCAAACGAGAGAAATAATTCAACGTTCTCTATTTGAACAATAATGCTTT
The DNA here is from genome assembly GCF_002113885.1 of Mizuhopecten yessoensis. NCBI lineage: Eukaryota > Metazoa > Mollusca > Bivalvia > Pectinida > Pectinidae > Mizuhopecten > Mizuhopecten yessoensis. The sequence goes on along the minus strand of NW_018403431.1, from coordinate 582,182 downwards.
GTATTTACCTGAAACTAACTTCCTCTTTGATGTTTGCTCTTACAGGTGCCACCAGCACATACCAGCAGAATGGCCAACATTCGGAATCCCTCTTCCCAGCCTCTGATCGATATATCGGAGCATGATCGCCCGGTTTCTTACTCATCAGACGAAGAGTCGTCAGGTAATCAGAACTCACCTTACCGCCGAGCTCCCGAGCCTACGCGCACCTCTCCTCCCGCTCTCCATCGATCTAGGGGAGGTAGTGAGGCAGCCAGCAGTGTCACAGAAAGCGAGGCCAGCACCTTACAACAGGTACATCTCTCTCCAAAGATAACCCGGTCGGACTCTGTAAAGTTTTCCAAGTCAGCCAATGGAAATGCCGGACGCAAGACCTCGCATCCAATCGGAAGTTCCCAAACACCTCCAAAGCCGTCCAGACGAGTGCCAAGCTTGAAGCTCAAACGTATGAACCTGAGTCAGGATAAGGCTGACGGAGCTATGCCGTGTCTACCTAAGTGCACGAATCGTCCTACAAATCCTTCCATCACTATAACTATTGACTCGGACGAAGACTCTGTTTACAGCGACTATCTCAGTCCAGACATGAACTACAATAATGGTATTAAAGTTAAATTTGTAGGGGACGAAACGTCTCTTTACGGAACACCGAAGGAAGAACTATTACCTGGATCTGGGGAAAATTCGTCCGCAGACCAAAAGACTAGTCCCACTAGCTTTTTGAAAGACCAATTCATTTCATTTTTCCAACCATCGGATAATAAATTAGCAATGAAATTGTTTGGAAATAGGAATTCGTTAATGCGAGAGAAGATGCGACACAAGAGAGTGGGGACTTGGGTTATACATCCATGCAGCAATTTTAGGTAAGTCGTAATATTTTATATATGTTTTATTAGCGTCTTCCACATTAGTTAAACTATTAAAGTTGGGCTTTAAGTCTAATATTCAAATAGGTAAAATGGCAATTGTGAAAGCAATTAATTGAATAGGCGACACAACGAAACTCCCTTTATAATAAGAACATTTTCAATGGACTCGGTGCATTACTAGGGAATACACGATATTGTATATCTAAATAATTTGTAATACTTGAAAAGCTGATGCACGTGGCCGTCATATAGATAGTAATATTGCTATGTCATATAAACAAGCGTGTGTAAAGTATACAGTGTGTACTTTGTGTAGACCATAGGGGGGATTTAACCAGATGGAATGAAAATCTGTGTATGCATATGGTGTGTCTCAGAACCATTACTGTGTTATTCCTGCCCACCCTTATCTGCGCGTGCTTTACACAAACATTGCTGGCGAGTTATGGGCCACGTGTGACGCGTGCATGCATTTTTCTAATCGAAGACGTTTCATTTCGATACTAACCAGGTAGTGGGGTCTATAACTGCTAAGTAGAAAGAGCAAGGTATTCTCTGTCTGGTCTCTAATGTAGGCCATTGCGTTCTCTACAGTTCACATTACCGTAGTTAACCATTAAAATAAACAATATAAAGCAATTCTACTTGATGACAGTTCGATATATTTCTGAGGAAAAATATGGGTTTTCTAATCTTTTATGAAAAAAACCCAATGTGTACTGTACAATAGCTACAATCTGTTTCCTAATAATAAAATAAGTGTTATACCCGAACTCTTATTGCATATCTTTTATGCAATAACTATTATCAGCTATACGCTAACTGTTATGATATGCAATACCTGTTATGATATATACTAACTGTTATCGTCTTAACACTTACTGTGATCTGTTATACACTAGCTGCTATCTGTTACATGCCCACTGTTACATTGTGTTTGGTATACACTGACTGTTATGATAAACATTAACAGTTATCGTCTAAACACTAACTGTTATATTATACACTAGCTGTTATCTGTAACACAATACATGTTATCTGGAATGTATAAACTAATATCTGTGATACAATAACTGTTACCTGTAATCACTGGTTTCTCGTAAACACTAGTTGTTGTCTGTTATACATTCTTGTTATATGTTAAACATTTACTGATATCAATTATACGCTTACTGCTACCAGGTATACACTTATTTCGATCTGCTATACTACACCCGTGATACTACTGACAATTATATAATGTAATATTTCTTATGATTTCAATGTGATACATGAGGTTGTATTTTGACAAATATTGCTCGTTTTCATGTTTACAGACTAAAGGTATTAAGGATGTCTAACAGGGTATCACACATATTTCCGTACAGCACACATTGTTAGCATACTTTCACTATACAATATTTTGTAATTATAAACATGCGTTAATTAGCACTGCTAGATTATAATTTAACACCCAAATAGTAATAAACACACATTTGTATTATGCAATACAGTCAGTGTCCTTAAACTCACTTCAATGTAAATCAACATATTTTCATGAGAACACACATTTTGTCGCACGTTGTCGTAAAATATACATATTTCAACACACTTTCATCATTGTTCACACATTGTCGAAAACACATATTTTTACACTGGTATTATGCATACATTGCACAAGATCGTAAAAATACATAAACTTGTATTATTACAAATTGTGAAGCACACTTTTATGAATACATTTGTATTACATTTTTGTTCAAAAACCACACAAATAAACACACTTGTATTATTACATACATTCCATACTTTGTCGTTAAAAATATTTGCATTTTTACATACTTTTATTTTTTACCTACGTTGTCGTAAAACAAACACATATACGTACACTGATATTATCACTTACGCTGTCGTAAACACATACATTAACACAATGACACTTTAACACTCACCCTTTAGGAATATTCACATATTGACACCCCTGCACCAGAAACAGTTGCTTTATTACACCTTGCCGTTATTTTACAATGCCAAAAATTGTTTAACATTAGAATTATTTGCATCACATTTAGTTAATTCAAAGATCAAATATCAAAATAGTCAGTGATACATCGATTTCTGTAATTGGAAAACGTACCAAGCATCAGATTAATAATATGTTCTATGTCCTAAAGCTTTTGATTTTTTTCTCGTATACCTTAAAAAGAAAGACATTAAGAAAGAGAAGAAACATGTTTCGTTCAGAGGAAGCTTTTAGAGCGGTAGGTGGGCAATGTCAGAATGAGAACGCAGCAAGAAACAAATCCGCTCCAGACACCAATTCGTAAAAAAAAACTATGGTTGAAAAAACGACATTTAGGGCGAAAAGTGGTAAGTACTTTTTATAAACACAGAAATTATAATTATAAGAGTGACAAGGAAAAGGTTATTAAAATGAAGTACTGGAGTAAAATCAGATTTGGGTTTGATGATTTTAGATGGGACGTGTTTTGCAAGGTAAAGTAAAGGATAGGACATTTTCTTCTTTAAATCACATCTTGAATGATTAACTACAAGCGTATCGTAAAGACAACCTGACAGGGGTTAACAATACCCCACTGTTTTGTTTGGCACAGGGTTAAAGGCTACCTTCGAGGTACATTTATAAAAAGTGTAAAATAAATATGGGCCAGTAATCTCACTATTGCTTACAATCGAGCTTGTTGATGTTTCTGCCGTGCGGAGCCCGGTGACCTCTTCTGTTCGTCCTGTACCTGTTCCCCGCTAACAACTCCCAAAATGCATCTGGATGAACGCCAGGCTGTTAGAAAGCAATTAATCAGGAGGTATGGAACAGCTGATACCTCATCTGGATCATGTTATGTAACGCCGTCCGTTCTAACTTAAATCAAATGTTAGATCGCTTCTTCAGTATAGAAATGGATGATAAGGTGAGAATGCTCTTCAAATATTCATCACCAATGCCTAGTAAATGTACAACATGGCTAACGAAGCTCCTCGCATTAAAGCTGGTCACCGACGTCTTCGTTTGATTTCCGTCCGTCATTTTTTGTAATTCTAATTTCCCTGTTATGGTGTATCTGCTTTACGAGGAAGATTGTAGAGTTCTGCTGACATTAACGGTTGCTGCCCAGTAAACGCATGACGTTGGATTAATGTTGTGTTCAGGTTGCAACGTCGACGACCTAGATCCAACGTCTATGCGCCGTCTAAAGCAAGATGTTGTATACTTGTCAGGATCTGACGTCTTGTCGACGTAGTTTAGAGATCACAATTACGACCGTGTCTTAAAAAAAATCGGTACACATAAAAACACATAGATTCGTTGATATTCATTAACATTTCTGTCTATAAAAAGGTTATTTTTCCTAATGGAATTCCTTCTGCAACGAGCAAAATCGATCCATTGAATCCATCGATTATGTTCCTTCATTGTATGATTTTACATTTTCGATAGAGGGCGCTGTATGGGACGAATTTCGAAAACTATCTTTTCGAAATTACGGAGCTATGTGGATAAATTTAGTCTTAAAAATCGTTTTTTTATAACACAAGCGTATCTTTTCTCAACACGATCTCTCACCGTTTAACAAAAATAATTATGTTAAACAAAAATGCGGGTTTCGGAAAACATCCGGTTTCTTTGTTCTGAAATGACCGACAACTGACCAATAGGCAGAAGTGAGAACATTTCAATTTTAAACAAATCTAACACGTTCTTGATAACAGGTGGACAGTATATACGAGGGATAGCGCCATAAATCACAGGTAGGCAGTATATACCGGGGATAACGCTGTAACTTACAGGTAGGCAGTATATACCGGGGATAACGCTGTAAATTACAGGTAGACAGTATATACCGGGGATAACGCTGTAAATCACAGGTAGACAGTATATACCGGGGATAACGTTGTAACGCACAGGTAGACAGTATATATACCAATGATAACGCTATAAATCACCGGTAGACAGTATATACCGGGTGTAACGATGTACAGCACAGGTAGAGAGTAAATACCGGGGATACCGATTTAAATAACAAGTAGACATGATATACCGGGGATTACACTGTTAATAACAGGTAGATAGTAAAAACCGGGCATAAGGCTGTAAATTACAGGTAGACAGTAAATACCGAGGATAACGCTCTTAATAACAGGTAGACAGAATAAACCGGGGATAACACTGTTAATAACAGATAGACAGTTAATACCGGGGATAACGCTGTAAATCATAGGAAGACAGTATATACCGGGAATAACGCCATAAATCACCGGTATACAGAATCAACCGGGGATAACGCTGTTCATCACATGTAGACAGTACATACCGCGGATAACACTGTAAATCATAGGTAGACAGTATATACCCGGGATAACGCCATAAAACACAGGCAGACAGTATATACCGGGGATACCGATGTAAATAACAAGTAGACATGATACACCGGGGATAACACTGTTAACAACAGATAGACAGAATCAACCGGGGATAACGCTGTTACCAACAGATAGACAGTTAATACCGGGTAAAACGCTGTAAATCATAGGTAGACAGTATATACCGGGGATAACGCCATAAATCGCAGGTAGAGAGTAAATACCGAGGATAACGCTATACATTACAGGTAAACAGTATATACCGAGGATAAAGCTATAAAACACAGGTAAACAGTATATACCGAGGATAACGCCATAAAACACAGGTAGACAGTATATACCGATGATAACGCCATAAATCACAGGTAAACAGTATATACCGAGGATAACGCCATAAATTACAGTAGACAGTATATACCGAAGATAACGCTTTCAAATAAAGGTAAACAGTATATACCGAGGATAACGCTATAAAACACAGGTAGACAGTATATACCGAGGATAACGCCATAAATCAAAGGTAGACAGTATATACCGAGGATAACGCTATAAAACACAGGTTGACAGTATATACCGATGATAACGCCATAAATTACAGTAGACAGTATATACCGAAGATAACTCTTTCAAATAAAGGTAAACAGTATATACCGAGGATAACGCCATAAATCAAAGGTAGACAGTATATACCGAGGATAACGCTATAAAACACAGGTAGACAGTATACACCGATGATAACGCTATAAAACATAGGTAGACAGTATATACCGAGGATAACGCCATAAAACACAGGTAAACAGTATATACCGAGGATAACGCTATAAAACACAGGTAGACAGTATATACCGATGATAACGCCATCAAACACAGGTAGACAGTATATACCGAGGATAACGCCATAAAACACAGGTAGACAGTATATACCGAGGATAACGCCATAAATCACAGGTAAACAGTATATACCGAGGATAACGCCATAAATTACAGGTAAACAGTATATACCGAGGATAACGCTATAAAACATAGGTAAACAGTATATACCGAGGATAACGCCATAAAACACAGGTAAACAGTATATACCGTGGGTAACGCTATAAAACACAGGTAGACAGTATATACCGAGGATTACGCCATCAAACACAGGTAGACAGTATATACCGAGGATAACGCCATCAAACATAGGTAGACAGTATATACCGTGGATAACGCTATAAAACACAGGTAGACAGTATATACCGAGGATAACGCCATCAAACACAGGTAGACAGTATAAACCGAGGATAACGCTATAAAACACAGGTAGACAGTATATACCGAGGATAACGCCATAAATCACAGGTAAACAGTACATACCGAGGATAACGCCATAAATTACAGGTAAACAGTATATACCGATGATAACGCTTTCAAACACAGGTAAACAGTATATACCGAGGATAACGCTATAAAACACAGGTAGACAGTATATACCGATGATAACGCCATCAAACACAGGTAGACAGTATATACCGAGGATAACGCCATAAAACACAGGTAGACAGTATTTACCGAGGATAACGCCATAAAACACAGGTAGACAGTATCTACCGAGGATAACGCCATAAATCACAGGTAAACAGTATATACCGTGGGTAACGCTATGAATTATAGGTAAACAGTATATACCGATGATAACGCTATAAATTACAGGTAAACAGTACATACCGTGGATAACGCTATAAATTACAGGTAAACAGTATATACCGAGGATAACGCTATTAATTACAGGTTAACAGTTTATACCGATGATAACGCTTTCAAACACAGGTAAACAGTATATACCGAGGATAACGCTATAAATCACAGGTAGATTGTATATACCGAGGATAACGCCATATATCACAGGTAAACAGTTTATACCGAGGATACCGCCATAAATCACAGGTAAACAGTATATACAGGGGATAACGCCATAAATTACAGGTAGACAGTATATACCGGGGATTACGCTTTCAAACACAGGTACATGTAGACAGTATATACCGATGATAACGCCATAAATCACAGGTAGACAGTATCAACCGGGGATAACGCTTTTCATCAAATGTAGACAGTATATACCGGGTATAACGATGTACATCGCAGGTAGACAGTGTATACCGGGTATAACGATGTACATCACATGTAGACAGTTTATACCGGGGATAACGCTGTAAATCACAGGTAGACAGTATATACCAGGGATAACGATGTACATCACAGGTAGACAGTATATACCGCGGATAACACTGTAAACCACAGCTAGACTGTATATACCGCGGATAACACTGTAAATCACAGGTAGACAGTATATACCGGGGATAACGCTGTAAATCACAGGTAGACATTATCAACCGGGGATATCGCTTTTCATCACATGTAGACAGTATATACCGGGTATAACGATGTACATCACATGTAGACAGTTTATACCGGGGATAACGCTGTAAATCACAGGTAGACACTATATACCAGGGATAACGATGTACATCACAGGTAGTCAGTATATACCGCGGATAACACTGTAAATCACAGGTAGACAGTATATACCGGGGATAACGCTGTAAATGACAGGTAGACATTATCAACCGGGGATAACGCTTTTCATCACATGTAGACAGTATATACCGCGGATAACAATGTAAACCACAGCTAGACTGTATATACCGGGTATAACGATGTACATCACAGGTAGACAGTAAATACCGGGGATACCGATGTAAATAACAAGTAGACATGATATACCGGGGATAACACTGTTAATAACAGGTAGATAGTAAAAACCGGGCATTAGGCTGTAAATAACACTGAGACAGTAAATACCGAGGATAACGATGTTGATAAAAGGTAGACAGAATAAACCGGGGATAACACTGTTAATAACAGATAGACAGTTAATACCGGGGATAACGCTGTAAATAACAGGTAGACAGTATATACCGGGAATAACGCCATAAATCACCGGTATACAGTATCAACCGGGACTAACGCTGTTCATCACATGTAGACAGTATATACCGCGGATAACACTGTAAATCATAGGTAGACACTATATACCGGGGATAACGCCATAAAACACAGGTAGACAGTATATACCGGGGATAACGCCATAAATCACAGGTATACAGTATCAACCGGGGATAACACTGTTCATCACATGTAGATAGTAAAAACCGGGCATCAGGCTGTAAATTACAGGTAGACAGTAAATACCGAGGATAACGCTCTTAATAACAGGTAGACAGAATAAACCGGGGATAACACTGTTAACAACAGGTAGACAGAATAAACCGGGGATAACGCTGTAAATAACAGGTAGACAGAATAACATCAAAATACATCACAGGTACACCGTAACTACCGGGGAAAACTCTTTAAATCACAGGTAGACCGTAAATACCGGGCATAACGCTGTAGATCACAGGTAGACAGTAAATACCGGGGATAACGCTGTAGATGCACAGGTAGGCAGTATATACCGGGATAACGCTTTAAATCACAGGTAGACCGTCAATACCGGGGATAACGCTGTAGATGCACAGGTAGGCAGTATATACCGGGCATAACGCTTTATATCACAGGTAGACAGTAAATACCGGGGATAGCGCTGTAGATGCACAGGTAAACAGTATATACCGGGGATAACGCTTTCAAACACAGGTACATGTAGACAGTATATACCGATGATAACGCCATAAATCACAGGTAGACAGTATCAACCGGGGATAACGCTGTTCATCACATGTAGACAGTATATACCGTGGATAACACTGTAAACCACAGCTAAACAGTATATACCGGGTATAACGATGTACATCACAGGTAGACAGTAAATACCGGGGATACCGATGTAAATAACAAGTAGACATGATATACCGGGGATAACACTGTTAATAACAGGTAGACAGAATAAACCGGGGATAACACTGTTAATAACAGATAGACAGTTAATACCGGGTAAAACGCTGTAAATCATAGGTAGACAGTATATACCGGGAATAACGATGTTGATAAAAGGTATACAGAATAAACCGGGGATAACACTGTTAATAACAGATAGACAGTTAATACCGGGGATAACGATGTAAATCATAGGTAGAAAGTATATACCGGGAATAACGATGTTGGTAGACAGTATATACCGCGGATAACACTGAAAATAATAGGTAGACAGTATACACCGGGAATAACGCCATAAATCCCCGGTATACAGTATCAACCGGGGATAACGCTATAAAACATAGGTAAACAGTATATACAGGGGATAACGCCATAAAACACAGGCAGACAGTATATACCGGGGATAACGCCATAAATCACAGGTAGACAGTATATACCGGGGATAACGCCATAAAACACAGGTAGACAGTATATACCGGGGATAACGCCATAAAACAAAGGTAGACAGTATATACCGAGGATAACGCCATAAATCACATGTAGACTGTATATACCGGGTATAACGATGTACATCACAGGTAGACAGTAAATACCGGGGATACCGATGTAAATAACAAGTAGACATGATATACCGGGGATAACACTGTTAATAACAGGTAGATAGTAAAAACCGGGCATAAGGCTGTAAATTACAGGTAGACAGTAAATACCGAGGATAACGCTCTTAATAACAGGTAGACAAAATAAACCGGGGATAACACTGTTAACAACAGGTAGACAGAATAAACCGGGGATAACGCTGTAAATAACAGGTAGACAGAATAAACCGGAGATAACACTGTTAATAACAGATAGACAGTAAATACCTGGGATTAACACTGTCAAACACAGGTAGACAGTAAATACTGAGGATAACGTTGTAGATCACAGGTAGGCAGTATATACCGGGGAAAACGCTGTAAATCACAGGTAGACCGTAAATACCGGGCATAACGCTGTAGAGCACAGGTAGACAGTAAATACCGGGGATAACGTTGTAACGCACAGGTAGACAGTATCAACCGGGGATAACGCTTTTCATCACATGTAGACAGTATATACCGGGGATAACGCTGTAGATCACAGGTAGGCAGTATATACCGGGGAAAACGCTGTAAAAATAACAAGTAGACATGATATACCGGGGATAACACTGTTAATAACAGATAGACAGTAAATACCTGTGATTAACACTGTCAAACACAGGTAGACAGTAAGGGGATAACACTGTTAACAACAGGTAGACAGAATAAACCGGGGATAACACTGTTAACAACAGGTAGACAGAATAAACCGGGGATAACGCTGTAAATAACAGGTAGACAGTTAATTCCGGGGATAACGATGTTGATAACAGGTAGACAGAATAAACCGGAGATAACACTGTTAATAACAGATAGACAGTAAATACCTGTGATTAACACTGTCAAACACAGGTAGACAGTAAGGGGATAACACTGTTAACAACAGGTAGACAGAATAAACCGGGGATAACAATGTTAATAAAAGATAGACAGTTAATACCGGGGATAACGCTGTAAATCACAGACAGACAGTGTAAACCGGGGATAACGCCGTAAATCAGATGTAAATAACAAGTAGACATGATATACCGGGGATAACACTGTTAATAACAGATAGACAGTAAATACCTAGGAAAAGGTAGACAGAATAAACCGGGGATAACACTGTTAATAACAGATAGACAGTAAATACCTGTGATTAACACTGTCAAACACAGGTAGACAGTAAAACAGGTAAACAGTATATACCGGGGATAACGCTGTAAATCACAGGTAGACCGTAAATACCGGGCATAACGCTGTAGAGCACAGGTAGACAGTAAATACCGGGGATAACGCTGTAGATCACAGGTAGGCAGTATATACAGGAGATAACGCTTTAAATCACAGGTAGACCGTAAATACCGGGGATAACGCTGTAGATCACAGGTAGGCAGTATATACCGGGGATAACGCTGTAAATCACAGGTAGACAGTATCAACCGGGGATAACGCTGTAGATCACAGGTAGGCAGTATATACCGGGGATAACGTTGTAAATCACAGGTAGGCAGCATATACCGGGGATAACGCTGTAAATCACAGGTAGACAGTAAATACCGGGGATAACGCTGTAAATCACAGACAGACAGTGTAAACCGGGGATAACGCTGTAAATCACAGACAGACAGTGTAAACCGGGGATAACGCTGTAAATAACGGGTAGACAGTTAATACTTGGGATAACGATGTTGATAACAGGTAGACAGAATAAGCCGGGGATAACACTGTTAATAACAGGGTAAATCACAGGAAGACCGTAAATACCGGGGATAACGCTGTAAGTAACAGGTAGACAGTTAATACCGGGGATAACGATGTTGATAAGAGGTAGACAGAATAAACCGGAGATAACATTGTTAATAACAGATAGACAGTTAATACCGGGGATAACGATGTTGATAACAGGTAGACAGAATAAACCGGGGATAACACTGTTAATAACAGTGTAAATCACAGGTAGACCGTAAATACCGGGGATAACGCTGTAGATCACAGGTAGGCAGTATATACCGGGGATAACGCTGTAAATAACGGGTAGACAGTTAATACCTGGGATAACGATGTTGATAACAGGTAGGCAGTATATACCGGGGATAACGCTGTAAATAACGGGTAGACAGTTAATACCGGGGATAACGCTGTAGATCACAGGTAGGCAGTATATACCGGGGATAACACTGTAAATAACGGGTAGACAGTTCAAGCAGGGGATAACACTGTAAACAACAGGTACACAGTAAATGGCGGGGATACCGATGTGAAAGACAAGTAGATTAGCCATATATACTCCGGGTATAACGCTGTAAATCACAGAAAGACAGTGTAAACCGGGGATAACGCTGTAAATCACAGAAAGACAGTGTAAACCGGGGATAACGCTGTAAATCACAGACAGACAGTGTAAACCGGGGATAACGCTGTAAATCACAGAAAGACAGTGTAAACCGGGGATAACGCTGTAAATCACAGAAAGACAGTGTAAACCGGGGATAACGCTGTAAACCACAGACAGACAGTGTAAACCGGGGATAACGCAGTAAATCACAGACAGACAGTGTAAACCGGGGATAACGCCGTAAATCACAGACAGACAGTAAATGACGGGGTTTCCGATGTAAAATACAGGTAGATAGTATAAACGGGGTATAACGCTGTAAATCACAGATAGACAGTGTATACCGGGGATAACGCTGTAAATCACAGACAGACAGTGTAAACCGGGGATAACGCCGTAAATCACAGACAGACAGTGTAAACCGGGGATAACGCTGTACATCACAGGTAGACAGTAAATGACGGGGTTTCCGATGTAAAAGACAGGTAGATAGTATAAACGGGGTATAACGCTGTAAATCACAGATAGACAGTGTATACCGGGAATAACGTCATACATCACAAGTAGACAGTTAATACCGGGGATAACACTGTAAACAACCGGTTGACAGTATATACAGGGGATAACGCTGTAAATCACATGTAGATGGTGAATACCAGGTATAACGTCATACATTACAGGTAGAGAGTGAATACCAGGTATAACGTCAAACATCATAGGTAGATAGTATATTTTTGGGATTACGTTATAAATCACAGTTAACCAGTATATACCGGGGATAACACTGAAAATGCCAAGTAGACCGTATAAACCGGAGATAACGTTGTAAGTTCCAGCTAGATGCTTTGAATAAAACAAGAGGAGACGTGAACAAAACTTCAATTCTTACTAGAAAACCCGATAAAACTAAGGTAAAATATGAACAAAGGTAAGATTAACTTAGAGATCCCTCTGTTTCATCGATGACACCCGCCATGTAAATCTAAATCGAATCCAAGTAATGTCACGTCCTCGCATCGAGAACTTGGGCTGTGACAACAAAACCACAAACCACTCCAATGGGTATAATACAAAAAATCGACCTTCATATCACATTAAAAATTAGCAAATATGCCGGCGATATCCTGATGGCGATCATAAAACATGTCTATATTATTCATCAACGTGCTTCTTTGGAAACCCTGCGTTGTAAGTTTGTAAGTCAGCAGTCGACATATATCATTGAAGTAATGCTTTTCGGAGTAAGCTCTAGAGTCACAAATTAACTACGACATGAAAACACCATAAGTATGGATGTTCCTATCAAGAAGGGGAAAGTGCGCGATTGGAAAGTCGAAATCGTCTCGCTTAACGTACATCTTAGTAGTAAACTATACCTTTTGGTCATGTTGTATTTAAAGAACTTGAGTACCATTTAATAGTATTTTTATGATTCTTGCTCTAGCGAACGTTTTGTGTAGGTTTGACTTCGTGGCGATGGTAATACAACGGGAAATAGCAATAACAAACCTTCACCATCAAAATCCAAGACGGCGGCCTGTCGGCCATTTTGTTTATCCGATCAGTCTCAAAAGTGTACATTATATCTTTTTTTTTAAGAAGTTTTTGTTAATGAAAGTTAGTTTTTGTTAGCTTCACTAAGTCATTTTTTTCCAAAAAAAACCATTGTTACAGAGTTAGTTTGACAATACATTATTAATGGTATCTGATGTTATAATCAAATACTGTTTATATTCTGGATTTTTTTATTGATTTGTGACATGACCACAACAGCTTTACTCTGATGATATTAGTTCCTTTAAGTTTGGAAACACCTAGTAAATGGTGCATTTAACTGAAAATTAACCGTGATTTCAATAAAGAAGGACGTGATCAAGGCTTCAGCGTGGTTCAGCATTAGTTCGATAATGCCTCGATTACAAGCCAACATATCTTAATAAAACTTTAACTGCAAAAATTGAGGCTCAGACATTTCACAGTATTAATACAAATTGGCAGGTGTCTTGGCCAATCTTGTCTCGACGTAGCAAAGACAAATCTGTACTAAAATCTTCAAGTGTTTACTCATAAAAAGGGAGTATTGATGACTGTGTCCTTGGATAAAGATTTATTCTGTATTTCTAATCGTCCTAAAAGCCATAAGTGGTTGTACTCAATAACAACCGTTTATAGTGAAGTGGGAATAATTTAACTGTCTAAAGTGATGTGGAAATAATTAAAACAACAATACATTGTACTAGTTTAATTGGTAACGTTTCGCTTTCACAGCGGCGTTTTGTCTGTCCTAATGGAAACCACGTAACATTATTAAAGCGCCTTATCATGCCGTATTAGGTAATGTCGTAAACGAACATCAGCATATTACGTCACGGAAGTTGTTTTTTCTATAACAAGTGTTATACAAATCTGTTAAGTTGGTTGACTAATTGTATATAAATGCCATTTTAATCTGAGTAATGAGTTTGAACACACACAGCTAGCGCTATAGGGGTTGGTGATGGATTCTACAGAGTGGGTGTGTTTGCACTATAGACGTCGATAGTATTCCTAGGAGTATTTGGTATCTCCACGCCTAACTAATCCGTAGAATGTTTCAAATGCGTGCTAATTAAATAGCAGCTATTTTTTTCATAAATGGTTTTGTTTCTTACTTTGTTTTACATTACAGCGTAAATATAGATATAGTTTGTCGTTTCTACCAGTATTTTGAGGGATTGGAATGAACGGAACTTACATATATCAGTAAATAGAGAGTATCCCTCTTTAAAACAGGAACAGAGTTTTAAAGATTAATCAACACATATCATTTATTCATGACATATCACTTATGATATTTATTCATATACAAGTCATATTATTTACAGTATTTAAATATTTCACGTCCCCTCAAATATGTATAATACCAAATCACTTATAACATTTTCATATGATATTATTTATAATATTCATGCATGATATGTACAAATTCTGGAAGGATGAAACAGACATAGTGCAGTCTAATTCATTTCTGGCAGAAGGTATCCATTGTGCCTTGCGTTCATATTTCTGTAACCTTCATACGTACTTCTCATCCCGTATGAATTATTAAACAGACTGCTCGTCACACGATAATCCAACAGGTTTATGCATTCAGATCGTAAAGAAAAACTTGTTTATAGTTGATATGTTGCTGTTTGACGACCTGTCGTTGTACAAGGTCAGCCAGACATAGCCCGTCATCCTTGCGAACAAATACCTAATTCTCAACGGACGGTGTGATGGCGTACATGTACTACTTGATTAGACCGCCATCTATTTCAATGAACGCCACACTAACACACGCAGCTATATAAGTCTTGATCAGGGACATCAAGTCCTGCGATGTGATGCAAGTCCTGTACTTTACAGAACAAAAGAAGCATACACACACAAATTGTTATGTTGTCTGTACAATAATTAATCGACATGGATTGCAAAATACAAGTGCGTAACGATTTGTCTGGTCTCCGACAATATAATATAAAATGTATACGAATCGTGAAAGATTTACAAGGAGAAAATGGCCAGGTGTTTTGAGAGAGAAGCGTTTTAGCTTCATATACGACACCCACCATGTGAATTTTGGTCAAATCAAAGTAATTACACGTTCTCATAAAAATCCTCAAAAATGTATAATAACGAGTATTATTAAAAACGTAGATATTCACACCAACAAGGAAATTGTACATAACGAAGGCGACCATACACTGTTCCCTAGTCTTCACCAAACAGCATATGCTGAGTTAACCCGTATACAGTGATTCAACTCCATTATGTGAACACCGTTGGTTGGGAAAGCAAGGATGGTACCATAGTAAATGACAGGAATATTGAGGAATTGCCACGATTATTACACAGCTTGGTTGTATATTTGTAAGTCTTCCCGTATGATCATGTTGTAAGTAAGCGTCTGATTAACATATGAAGAGGAGTCGGTAGTGTCCTTTATTTCAAGTTGAGGCTGGTATACACGACGAGGTTAACACATTTCCGGTTTGTTTTCTGATCGCAGAATTCGCCGCATTCTTTTTGCATCCTTATAGCAATCTAATTTAGTAAGGAATTCACACTATTTCAAACTAAGAGGATGGCATGCTTGGAATGTGTTGATAACTGAAAGAAAGAAAAAAGAATACCAATTCCGTTGTGTTGAAGATGCTAGTCGTTAGAAGTACAAATGCAACCTATCTTCATTAATTATTTCTAAATCTGAAGCATATGATAATAATACTATTTTAAGTAGAACTGAGTGCGGGAAAAACTTTAGTACATATGTAAAAACATATTTCGGGCATCAGGTGTGTCGGAATCGGCTTTGACCTTAAAAATGTAATTATCAACCTTTAACCTGGAAAAATGACCTATCAAAAGCATGGTAATACTTAGAAGCACACAAAATCTGGACAAAACGTGTATTGGTGTTGCAACAACACCGAGTCTTTGTAACAGCGTTTACCTGTTGCGCACATTCGATGTTAATGCTAACCAATGGGGAAAAAAACGTGCTTGAAACTGAAGTAATCGTTTATTTGTGACTCAATCATCCAGGGGTCAGATTAAGGCGAGCATCTACTGGTGTGTTTATTAGGTATATTAAAATATTAACGTCATTTGAAAAGTGCCATATGTATGCTATTTATATCCACGAAAACGTTATTAGTGCAGCACTAAATATTCGATAGGGTTTAAATCACTGTTGCATTGTAAACATATTATGACGTAGTCGATCGATCATGTCGCTGTGGGTATCGAAGTGCTTGCGTGCAGGTCTGCAAGCATAGACATGCAAGCTCCTCCTCGACCCAGATTGCACGCACTCGTCTATGGCGATCAGACGGTGTTTTACGGCATGGTCTGGAATCATCCAGATGTATATGTAGGGTAACTGTGCACGTGTAGATGAAACAAACTACGAAATCACAACAAAAACAGACAGGAAGTCCTACGGGGAAATTGATCCGCCGAACTTCCCCATTATTGTAGAAAAACCAACGCCGTTTAATCTGTCGATAATTTACATCCAGACATACATTTAGAAGGCACTGAATAAAACATGATATACTTGATGAACAACAGTATGGCCAAGAAGATGACGAAACTTATGAAACCTGTGACACAGCATGCACTAGTTGCAACAAAATACAATTTAAGGACGAAAGGTTTGACTACCTCGTGAACACTCTCTAATATGACGTATCTATATACATTTTCTCAATCGACGTATCTTAATAATTTGTTTACAGGTACCTGAAAAAAAGAGCATTACCAGAGTAGAAACTAATGTAAAAAGGATATCAATTCTTTTGAGATAAAAAATTAAACTCCAAACACTACTCTTTGAAAATGTGCTTATCACATATGCTCTGACTTATACTGGTTAGGCCTGAACCACCATTACTGCGCTGACAACAATACTGGTTTGGTTTAATTGGTTTACTTTTATTTAACGTCCTATTACCAGCTAAGGTCATTTCAGGACGTGCCTCCATATTTGTAGTGTATGCGTGCTTGCATGAGTGTATGCATGAGACAGGTATGTTGGTGTGTTTGCCTCTTTGAGATAGTGCGGATCTGATGCCGACTTTATAATGCTATTTCACTGAAAGCCATGCCGAAGACACCAAGCACAGCATTCCGCCCGGTCACATTATACTGACAACCGGTGAGCCAGTTGTTGCCAGTCCCCTTAATGCTGAACGTTAAGCAGGAAATAATAACTACCATTTTTAAGGACTTTGGTATGTCCCGGCCTGGGGACAGACTCCATTGCCTTCCTTACCTGGGCGAACGCTTAACATTTAAATCAAAAGCTAGGTGTTGCCAAACAAGGCGCTAGAAAATAAATGGTTGTCATTATTTTTCCCCCACCTGCATGGGTGACATCGAGACATGTTGAACTTTCCACACATTTCCATTATTTTGATGCATAGTTTATGTTATACATAATTAATGCTATAGCACTGTTTACATGTAAGAGCCAATATGTGTCACAAACATCAACTAAAACTTCCATTGGTTAAGGATAGCAGTATACTAATTCCTTGCCTAAAGTAGACGTTGTGTGCCATAATCTTTCTGATACTGCGTTAACTATCAAACCTTGTGTCAAAAATCTCATCACAGTTGCGAAACATTAAACATGACTTCACCAATCTAAGAAGTAGAGCTTGTTACAGCTGTGACTTGTGGTCATGGATGTAACGTACATTGTACATTGTCCTCACCCACTTTCCTTGTGGCTAAGAATATGATTATATCTTGCCCAAAACAACAACAAAAAGAGGTACAGTATACATTGGAGATCGCATGGGATGTATTTACAGCTTGTTGGAATACCAATAGAAAGGCTAAACCTCCGGTATAACAGTAAGACAGCATAGCTTTTGTTGAAAGTCAAACATTATATATATTTGTGTAGACATTCAATTACCATTGCTTCTGTTGACAGTAATGGTGGTATTCCAAGTAAAAACAGTATAGAGATGAAATCAATAGTTCTAGTCGGTATGTCCTTGTCTAAAGCTTGCCGGTATGGATGCTGTTATCAGCGAATATGTATCATTTATCTGTAAAGTCAATGTCACTGGTACGCCAAACAGCCAGGGAGGGACATGTCAGAAAGTAATTTCCCTGTAGTATAAAAGTGCTAACGTCATTTCATAATCGGAACTTTTTAGTGTCCTGATATGATTACATAACGTTTAGCTAGTGAATGTCGGAAAGGAGATTGGGAAACATTAATGTATAACTATCGTTTAAGTGACAGCTGAACACCCTCACATCTACATTTATAAGCATCATATTTGTAACGTAATGAAATTTCGTGCGTAAAAGTACTACCTATATGTATATACATTATGTACATGTAAAATAAACGAGACGATTAATATTTTTCAATCGTGAAAATCGTGAAATTAAAATATCTTTTTGAACTTTCACTTTCTTGACAGCAGCATTATTGCATCTCACTTTTAGGATGTTGACATGTTGCAGATTATTTGTTATTCAAGGGCTTAATCCGAAAGTCACGATTTCTGCTGTGTATTTTTAGTTTTTCGAAGAAAACCTTTATCAATAAATCTCGATTTGAAATTAATACTAGATATGATACTATACTAATTAATAATAGGTAAGTTTTTATCTGGGGGGTTTTCATTTTAATATGCCTTGTAAAACAATGTATTTGGGAAGAGAATAGAAACAGGTCAGCAAAACCAAGGTCCTGACCTAAAGTCTACACCCTCTGTTAGAATTTCAGTGTTTCTACACTGGAATGATAATTCACTCACACATCTTACCTGGAATTGAGGTAAAATGCACTATTGACATTACAAATGCAACACAAATATAGCAAATTGTCGAGAGAGCGTACAAAAATATTTGGCCGTACATGAAAAGAGCAGAAAAAGTAAGGTATACAATTACAAAAAACAAACAAGACTTCCAAGGCAAGCTTATACAATAATTCTTATGTTCATGAGGTGGTGCCCGTTGGCAACGGCAACATCGCAATAGTCAAACGACATTTTGATGATCTATCAGTTTGGATTTTACGATGTCCCTGTGTGACCTCGTCATCTTATTGTTACGTCATAAAAGTGAAAAGATCCAAACTGCTCCCCGCCATTCTCAGTAACATTAAATCAGAGTTGCAGTCATATTGGAATAAAAAATACCCATGAAGTGGAATAACCGGTGAGAATGATTGAGATTCTGGTTGACAATATGTCTGTTGAGTACGGTGGCAAAATTTTCCAACAGACTGTGAGCCTCCTCCGACCTATTTGTTTCTATTTTCATAGGAAGCTGTACTTATGGATGAGCGTAACAGGATTGGTAGCAAAAACCTAGCCAAGTCCTTCAATTTGATATTCAGATATATGGACGATGTTCTTTCTTTGAATAACAAGAAATTAATTTACAGTACCACATCGATCGTAGACACCTTCTAGATCTGGAAAACAGGGGAACCACAAACTTAAAAATACGCTAGGGTGTTAGTGCGATAAACTATATTTACACAGTATAAGCTTGGATGCTGGTGTTGATCAATTGTATAATTATAAGGTATATGTAGATAGGTTCTATATATTTTTATGGTATAGACCGAGTTGCTCTTGTTGATAAGTTCTCTTTTTATTTACAGTATAGACAGAGTTGCTGTTGTTGATTAATTAAATACAGTATAGACTCATTATTGTTGTACATTGCAACAGTGTGGGCTCGGCTAACAAACGTTATCATTTTATCAATATACACCCTGTTAAACGAGACGGCTTGCACAATGCAAGTAGCGGCGTCTCACAATAGCTTCATATATGAGATGACATTATCCCATTATATGTGTGTATTTTACCTCTTGCAATATGAATTTCCAAAATGATTGATCAGAGTGTTACCTTATACAGCTAATTCTTCCTGGGATTTAAAGACATGTGTTTTGTAGATTCAACCAGCCTTCCTAAAATAACCGCCGATTATAATATGTTATTGCAAAAATAGTTTGAACTCACTGAGCGCCTACCGTCTCAAACAAAATCAATATGTAGTAGATCATATGCTTTATGGTGAACTCAGTTCCTGAAACCGATCTACGAGTACGTCAATATATTTTGTGTAATGTAAAATATACATTTATTGTATTGACTTGCTGTAATGTTTGCTAATCGACCACTGAATGTAAACCGAATTACGAATGTGTTCCTTTACCATTGTTAGTATTATTTTAAAAGGATTAACGTTGTTTTTTATGAATATTTGTTACGATTTATCAATATAGCCGAATTGATCATGTCGGTAGTTTTAAAATTAAGTTAAGACAGGTTCACCTTACTAGTTCTAGTTTTCCTCTTAAATCTTTCTCTCCTTACATTAAAATCTGTCTTACCGTGCCGATCTGGCCTTACCTTACCACCTTACTGTTATCAATATGACATGTCATTGAGAGTGATTAGGGGTTTGTTTGGTTTTGGAGTTTATTTCATTCTTACACCGATGATATTTAGCGCAATGTTGCTGGTCAGACCGTAAACCTAGTATCGTGATACAAATTGTCTCTAAGCTATTTTTTGTATTTTCTATCTTTATCTAATAAGGTAACATTTAAATGTTGTGTGGTTTCACCTTATATTTAAAAATGAAGGTTTTTTTGGCGATCATTTATTAATCATCTGACATTGTTGGATCGTAGTATCACAATTTCAAACATATGTTTCTCATATACATTAGCCCCCTGTTATCCGTTACGCTCATTTCATAGCGTTAGTACTTTGGTGCAACGTCCACTGCATTTAAAACACATGATACCATTGTAGAGGATGCGCTCTAGTGATGTTTTTACTACGGGAGACGATAGTTGCGTGATTGCTGTAATGTTAGTAATAATGTACATTCACTGCCAATCCACTACCTGGCGATCTGTAACATGTTTGAACTAATACTGATAAGTGATGCAAGTGAAATGTTCTACAAATGTGTCGTATAGCATTTGATTTGGGCAGCATAATTAGAAGTAGTGCTTTCGGAAGTATTGACGTTTGGATACTAATCCCAGGACACTGTTGTTAGTACATTTTGTGATGCGATATTATGACAAAAAGTTATCGAAATCTTTGATATAGAATGTATTAATATATTTTCGACATCATATATTGAAAGCAGAATAGTTAGTAAGAAAGTGAAGAAATCTTTAGAAACATTATGGCATCAGAGAGATCGTTCGTGGTGATTAATTTGTATTTGTTTATGATATGCTAAAATAAAACTTCGCTTGCTCATCAAAAATTACTGGTGGGCATTAAATCCATCTAACCCCATATGTTACCAGAGCGAATGTAACAGTTGTTAAGATAAGGCATGGTTTATGTAATGCAATATTGATATCGTTAAAAAATGGAAACACTGTTAGACACGCCTACATTATCTGACTATTTACAACAAACAGCGTGGGAGAAAGGGCTGGGTGTGCTTTGTAACATCGACGATTTGTATTTATTTCATTTTCATCAGTAAAATGCATAAACGTATCAACCTGATAATTTTGATATCTTTTACTGCGGCGAATATATAAAAATGGTTTATCTTCACTAGTGATTATACATGGGGACTGCCGTATTTATGTTCATTTCAACATTAATGCACATATGTTTATCAACAAATATGTTCATTGTACATTGCTTTACAATGATAACTACCATTTTATATTATATGTGTATTCCTATTTCGAAATATTCCATAGTTTCAACGGGCGAAGACAAAATATACTTTAGCGCCAATATACTAAGATATAATGACAACATATTCCACAGCGTCAACAACTTTGGGGGGGAAATCCACACCTTCAACACATAAAATCTAAAAAGATCTTTTACAAAAAGTCAGCTTATTACAAAGGTTCAAATGAAAAGATATACGTATATGCACGTTTTAACGAGATAATCTGGAAGATAGTTTTTTTCCCCGTTCACGTACGCTGAGTTCGCATGTAGCTCTCCCGGTACCCGTGCACGGTATGTACATGTTTTAATCACGTTCCGAGGTTGTACCCATTCTTACGCACTCACTGATTACGTTGATTATACACTTGCCCATTCAGACAACTAACTGTTTACTATTATATATACAGCACAATTAACTGGTAAATCTCCTACATATATATCCACCTGGTATTCTGTAAACTGACTGGAATTTATAACGTCTAGAAAGTGACACGACGTAAGTGTTATGTTGTATATAGACTTCTTCAGTTTAGAGCAGTGCTAGTTTTATACAATTCATTTATAACAAGAACGATGGAAACACAGTTACAGAAACACAGTTAGCGTCAAATTTATGAGCAGGAAACAATTCTATGTGAAAACGAAAGATTGGATCATGGTAACACATTCTTTGTGTAAATAACAGGTTGAATCATGAAAAAAACATCTACGTGTAAAAATAACAGAAGAGAATATTGATTATACTGACAAAATATGAAGACAGGAAATGTTTACATGGAAACACATGAAAAGGTCCAAGAAGAAGGTCATGTGTAACGTCTACTGCGTTATCGAAAATAACAGCCATGTAAAATTCTAGTAATGTCACATCATAAATACCGAGAACTGAAATAGTTACAACAAAACGACTAGGCCAAAAACATCGATTTCATATCGTACAGAGAAACCACGCATTTTCCCAATGAGATCTTGAAGGCGAATACAAAATCAACTGATACTACTTTCAAAAACGTGTCTTTAATACATATGAATGTGAAAGTTAAAGACTGGCAATGTTGTTCTTATCAGTTCTGATAACTTCGTCAATAAATCCAGCCTCATAAGCGAAAAACAAAACAAAAACAAGTGAAAAGAGGAGAACAGTGTGTTGCTATATGATTGTCTACAGTCTGATGACAACTTTCATCACCGAACTCAGCAATAATATTGTTAACCAGGAGCATGATCATTCTCACAATTCCATCCTCAGTACATTTCGTTTTAGACTTTGTTCTGCTTTCCTCAAAATATTATCCGAACTCTATAGAGCAAAACCGTCTCTGCAGTTCGGTATGTGATATGGTCGAAACGTCAAACGTCACGTAAGGATTCCAAGAATAATTAAAATATCTTTTGAATTCTTCCAAATCCACATACCATTGGTATGCAAAATCCTAATACGATTGCAACCCTGATGTAATGGTGCTGAGAACAGTAGTACAAAGTTTGGATAATGGCTTAGTTGAGCGATAGAAGAGCCAGATGTAAAATGGTGTTTAGATCGAATCATGGTAATAATTCCACATGTACATTATCTAATGGATCATGGCAACAATTTTTCGTGAAAGCTATGGATTGAAACATATTTAAATTATATCTGTATGTTATATATTGGATTTATTTTAATAGTTCTACGTATTTTTTTAGATTGTAACAATTCTTCAAATTCATGACATGGAATATGTCGTGTATAATATAGAACTGGAAACATAGTAACAAGTGTACGTGTAATGTATAAGTGGGAGCAGGTTGACACCTTTAAGAGCAGTTTACATATTCAGCAAAACCGTACAAGTGGCTTAAACAAGAAAAGGGGAATCAATATTACACTGTACGTGTAATTTGCAACTAAAATCATGGTAACTATTTGTTTTATTATAGCCGACAGAAAGAAAGAATGACAAACACTTACATCCTCATAACAATTAACATAATTGACCAACCTAAAGAATATTTGTTTGCTTTGTTTATATATTTCTGTGTTGATTTCGAGGTTAATTTCATTTTTCCAAATGTTGCTTGTATTTTATCATCGTTCGTTGGGTTGATAAATTTATTGTAATGCTTTTTTATAATATCCTTACAGCTTATCAACTAGAAAATAAATCAAAACCACATTGACAAACATTTAACGAATATTTATTTGATCAATAATAAATCATGATACTGATTAATGTAATAAACAATGACAAATGTCGAGCGTTTAAGAAATCTTTTCCCGAACAGATATAGCAAATCACCACCTTAAACATATTTAATGTATTTAATATATTTAGCGCACAACATCCACGATGCATATAATCTGTAGTCGTTGGTTACTATTGCATTTGTTTTATCATATTTTATTTCCGCTAATAATTTCTCTTCACCATATTTCATTATCATTTATTTTTATTATCATGGAATCTCCAGCACGAGAGAGAAGCCTCACACTGTCGACTGTTTCACTGTGTTCTGGCAGTCAATGGTGCCGGATATCTAAACTCTCATCACTCATACACCTATCAGTCGGCTGATTGAATTGCTCTGACCTATTGTCATCAGCTGATGTATCCTCACCTCAATTGTAATTTACAGATTCAATCCACCGAATGGATGGCTGCAAACTTATCGGGCGTAGCTCAATAGTGGTAAAACGGGCTGCCTGAACATTTACCATAAGCAAAATCTACAGAACCGTTATAGTCCTCGGAAGTTGCCACAATTATCATTGTCATTCTCAATGTTATACATTCCTTTTTCGTTTCAAATTTCAACTAATGGTATGGTACTGTGTGATGTTTTGTTATCTGCCAAAAGCCACTACCCTTTTAATTAATAACTGTTCTGTTGGTACATAATTGTATACAAGTCAAAAATCAATAATGTACAGTGTATCGGCATTGTATACTATTCGTTATCTCTGGTATAGGAGGGGTCTACGGGCTCATAGACCCCGTCTGGTTTTAAAATACCCAGAGCCAAAGGCGAGGGGTCTATAAAAACAAAAGGGGTCTATGAACCAGTAGACCCCTACTAACCCAAAGATAACGTTTTTGTCACCCTGACAATCTTTTATTTTTTTCTGCAAAGTTATAAGTCACTTTGTGACACACCTAAAACGCTTGTGTGTGTATGTGTGAGTGTGTGGGTGTGTGTGTGTGTCGAACGCCTTCTTTGTTGTTATGAAAAGTGATTCTACTTCCCCTTACACTTGCTTTAAAAGACCAAGACAGAGCGGGGTTTGTAGAAATAGATCTGTATTTCATTTATAAGATCAGAAAAAGTGTTACAAATTAGAAAGGAGACAGACTCCAAAACTCAAATTAATAGCCATGCACCTGATTTTAAACCCAATGTTTGAGTTTGTCAACTATGGGACTGATTTCCTTTTCTAGTTAAATTACGTTCTTGAAATCATATTACATCGCATAGAACATGTGATTCGTGCTCATTTGTTTGATCATTTATAGTTCTACATTTGATTCAACTGTGTATGCATGTAATATATTTGCGATCTGCAAATTGAAAGCAAATCAATTGTAAGTTTGGTTACACAATGTGCTCCTGGATTTTCAATAGTGAGATCGCCTGGATTGCTATTCCTTTCTTCATATTAACTTAACGCGCTTGAAGTACATGGTACATCGCTGATGGATGTAAATGTACGTCATATATCACGCGCGTGCGGCTGATGTATACTGATCAGAGGACGTGTTTGTTTAGCCCGCTTGTCTTAAAGGAAATTGACTGGACAGACCCACTACACAATATACAAGACAGATTTACTAGACAGGTCTTTTTTTCAAAATTGGCATTGGACTCCTCAACATTTACGTTATTCCGGGCAACTAGTTTACTTAACTTTAGCAATTATGCAAGATCTGTGCCACCTGTTCGTCGTGAACCATAAGATCTGAACATCACTTCAAACTCGTTGAATATTTTAATTCTAATTACTTCAACTATCCGGATCCCGGTAGAAGAGGTATATTGATGTGGAATAGAATCAACCGCTGTGTACTTATCACAAACGAAGATAGGTTTTTTATTAGTGTTATAAAAAACCTAATTAGTGCTGTAATGTATCTCTCCTTCTTTTGATAGTCTATGATAATATGTATAATGTTTTTTCTACTCATCAGTATGCATCTTTTGTATTTTTTAGAGTAGGATTGATGAATTCATATCAACATAGGTCCAATTATACAGAGTTTGTAATAGCTACTGTAATTACAATTCACAACTATAGAGTCTATGAGAGCAACTGTAGCCCTAGTTCAGGTTTACAGAGTTTGTAATAGCTACTGTAATTATAATTCACAACTACAGAGACTGGATGAGCTATTGTTATCCAGTGCAATTTTACAGATTCTGTAATAACTAATGTAATCACAAAACAATACTACTAGGACATTGCTAGTTACATTAGCCCAAGTATATACAATACTACAGAAACTGTGAGTTTTACTTTAACCACTTTAAAGTACTATGGTTTGTAAGAGATGCAATGTGTAATATTGTGTATATGAGCGGTAAAATGCTTACAAATGAAACATTTAGAAGTATGTTGTTCCGCATCCTCTGTTTTTAATGTTTCCGTTATCGTCTCAATTCGTATTGTAACATTTGCATCGACGGTGGGTTCGAATATTGCCGTTTGATGTTGCCAATTCGATTTCTATTTAAATTTAACTTCAATATCGACTGAAAATATAAGTTATGTTAACTATGTTTATTTTTTTGAAATGTTTTTATATCCTATGCTTTTTTTCCTGAACCTGCCATCGCTTAAGTGCTGCCACATACAAATTGCTTGTCGTTTATCAGTAGGCACTGCTTTATCGTATGACCTCTCCATATCGTCCGCCAGACGACATTTATCACATAACCTAATCCTAATCACGTGTGCTTTTCTAGGAAACGCCATACCAAACTGGTAACAATACAAACATGGCGTGATAAACCGTCTCGTTACGTGATCCTCGACCTGACATGCATGCTTTAGACAACTATTATTCAATCAACTGTTTTCTATTCTCATATATCACCTATGCAATATATTTTCTACCTGTACGATACTCTAATCTGTCACAGGACGGACAGAAGGCAGGGTTCCCATATTAACAGCATGGTACCACCATCAGGCAGAGAATCACATAACTCACAAACTTGTTACATATGCATATATCGGAGGAAGTGTTGCAGTATTATGTCATCCAATTCGTATGACATTAACTAAAAATACAACAACAGTTCAGACATTAGGGTAAGTCCCTTGTCGGTTACATGCACCAGTTTTTATATTGTATATACTTAAGACAATGCTTAGTTTCAGCGATACGTGTACCACATTTATGCATACTTAAATCCACATATATATTGGTTGTTTTGTATTAGAGTAAAATGCATACACATGTACAGGAAAGCTGTGACGTTAAGAAGTGTAGATTGTATTTAAGTATGCTTCTGGTAAGTTAATTGAACTCGGGTGATCGCAGTTGTCGGTATGCCCTGGAGTTAATCTTATTCACTATTTGGTTCTATTTGCCACCTCTGCCGACCTTGTGTATATGCCCATCCTTTCGATGTATTACAGGGATTCCTGTCGACCTGGTTTAATGACTTACTACGTAAAGTAATGGAAGGCATTCTATTTTCCTCATGCGCCCTGATGCATAGCGGAGTATTCAATACTAAACGAGCATTTTTATTATTGAAATAAGTCGAAAGAACGAACGAACATATACTGAGCATTACTAAACAATGAATCANCCCCCCATGTCAAAACTTAAGGTTACATACTAGTGTCCACACTTAAGGTCAAATACTAGTGTCAACACTTAAGGTTAAATACTAGTGTCAACACTTAAGGTTACATACTAGTTTCAACTATTAAGGTCAAATACTAGTGTCAACACTTAAGGTTAAATACTAGTGTCAACACTTAAGGTTAAATACTAGTGTCAACACTTAAGGTTAAACACAAAAGTATTCATTCAATCGTCTCCCGTTTTAAATGTTGAAGATTTTACTATCACCACTGAGGATAGAATTTAAAAAGGAAATAATCTCCTACCATGAGGGAATGCCCGGGAATAACCTTTTGCGTAAAGCAAGTCCTGTGTTCGACAAAAAAGATATTTCCTCTCGAGTTGATCATCCTTTTTCATACCCCGAAGCTAGAGCTACCACAATACGCTGTGTTATTCCACTCTCATATCATTGTATAAACACGCTGACTGTAAGATAAATATGAGTTATATACCACACGTGGTATATGACCTACACGAGTTTTGATTGGTCGAGAAGATGAACTTTGACCGGGACTACTTTTTCCTCCACGCCCTTTTTGCCACAATCTGTTTTGTTTACGTCGCCTACTGTCAACATTCGACAAATGTTGGTGACTTTGTGTGGTTATGCGGAAAAGGGGTTATTTAGGCAATATTAAAAGAAGATGATACTTAAAGATTTGATCATTAGTTTCAGGCAAAATTGCTGCAGACGCTCAATATCGTTTCGACGTAACACCGTCGCGTGTCCAGGTCGTGAAACCAAAACAAGATCTGTCACAGTGTCGGAAAATATTTCGTTCTCCCAACGTCTCGTTATCGCTATTTGGACGGTTTGACTATGGCTGAACTGTCACTATAAACGTCAACCATAGAACCGTCACGAAGAAACGTAGGCCTATGGTTTTGGACATTAACAGCGATAAGTTCGTCTTCGTCACTTGGCGGGAGGCAGACTTCGTACGATATGCATATGCGCATATAGTCCGTGGTTAATTTATATAAATTAATGCAATACTGCTACTCCCAACATTTAAAATCATTCATCTTTTATCTTTGTTTATGAAGTCGTTGCCGAAATATTAATTTTGACAATTATTAGATTTAAAAAAAAAAAAAAAACTTTTTGAATATTAATGAGTTACTTTTTACATATGGGTCATATCACTACGCCAGCCTTGTCAACAAACACATGTGCGTATGTTATTTCCGAGTGATTATGAGATTGTGGTAGAAACAGATCACACGACTCGTGGTTGTGGAGTATGGTATTTATTTCACTATCGTTAGTTAATTTTCAAAAGTTACAGAAAAACACTCGCTAAAGCTCGTGTCTTTTGTAACTTTTGAAAATTAGCTAACTCGAGTGAAATAAATACCATATTCAACAACCACTCGTTGTGTAACCTCTATATATCACATCGGCAATACACATCAACAAAAAAATACCATAGCGTTTACACACAAGGACAGAATACAACGCGACGTCTACTCGCAATGACTAAACATATCACAGTGTCAAAACAAAATGAAAGATTATACAGCGTCAACACAAAAAAAAGATAGAATATGTCATCAGACAAGGATAAAATGTTAACTAAACAAAAAGACAACTAAGATGAAATCAAGTGATCTGAAATCTGTTCCTTTCCCACACGTAGAAATATTGCAACTGGAACAATTATGTAGATTGCAATAGCCTGCTGAACAAGAAATATTATTCTAACCACCAG
Organism: Mizuhopecten yessoensis; assembly: GCF_002113885.1. Taxonomy (NCBI): domain Eukaryota; kingdom Metazoa; phylum Mollusca; class Bivalvia; order Pectinida; family Pectinidae; genus Mizuhopecten; species Mizuhopecten yessoensis. Next base: position 552,312 of record NW_018403431.1, on the reverse strand, counting down.
TGGTGTTCGAAGCCTTTAGGATACAACAATATGACTGGCGCAATCAGATGACCTTAGTATTACCGCAGATACTACGTATCCGTTTATGCTAGCACAGCTTAGTGATGTGCTCTGTTGACCCTCCTGACTATTTCATGCTGAAGAGTCAACTCAAAATATATTAATGCTGCATGAGTGTGTGTATTTCTCCTAGGGTAAACTTATTCATTATTCATACACTCGTATATTAACATAATAAAACTGTCAACAAAACTGGTAATCACACATAGAAGGCGATCGGTAGACCATCACTGCTCACTGGCGTTTTGCCGTCCTTGGTTCATGAAGTTGGCACACGAGCTTTATGTTTGCGTGTGCGACCTTCTCGGCCATTTAAAGGTCGCTAGTGTACGAAACCAAGGACAGGATGATTAATCAGTGGAAATACTAGATACAATGTGTGTTCTGTACGTGTCTCAAGAGCACTATTCAGGAGTGTTAACAAAAAAGAAGCAAACCTTGCAGGCCGGCTGCAGTAACCAAGTCATCAGCGTTCGTTTATGATGGAGAAATGTACGTTTTATGTGTAGGGTACTCACGTATCAGTCGAATTAGCGAGTCACGTGAACATTTTTTTACCACCTCTGACATTTACCGATGCGTTCAAAGGATTTTATAGAAATAATTAAAGGAAATTAAAATAAAACTGTATTAGTGTGTGTTATTTGTGACTTTGTCCTCGTTGTATGGTTTTGACATTGTGCTATTGTAGGTCCATACATAAAATGTTCAACTATTTAATAGTCTGATAAAGAGCAGACGAAAAATGCTAATCATAGCCGGAACAACAAATCAATTGGGGTTTTAAATGAAAGCGACCAAAGGTAGTTCTGTTCCATAACCATAGTTTGTCTTTTTTTGTGATAAGCCATCTAAGACACTGATTAGTTTCTAACTATAATTGGAATGCACGTAAACCGAAATGTATCCATCCGTGTTCATTTTGCTGACAACTGTTGCATTCGGTTGCAAGATTTTTAAGCAGACGGTAGGCATTTTTATGGTATCAAACTATTTTCTCCGATTTGATTTTGCTTTCATATGAAGCTTAATTTACTGACGACCTTATCAGGATAGGTAACAAAAACCTAGCAAAGTCCTTCTTTTTCATATTCAGATATATCGACGATGGGCTGTCTTTAAATTGCAAGAAATTCAATTACCACGAAATGTCCCCAGAACTTAAAATTTCGAACACTACAGACTCCTCTATTTTAGTCGCTTTCTTCGAACTTTACCTACATCATGATAAAATATTAATATATAATAATAATAAAGGCTTTATTCATTTTTGATAACATATAGAGCATGAAGCTCAAATAATGCACAATACCAGTTAGCATTCCTTCCGTATTGAACACTGTTTAGTCCGTTATTTAGCTATTATACATGGAATGACAAGAAGGATCAACAATGATATGCCGGCTTCTGATCTAGCGATGTGTGTACGAGTTATCTCCCTTAATGTCAAACGTTATATGCAAATAATATTATACAAAATTCTTAGCATTACTTACATTTATTAGATATATCATCTTCTGATATTGGTACGTTTGGCTTGCTATTTTGAGAGCACTAACCATTATTAAGGCTTGATATATCACAAAATATCATCCAGCACACTATCCGTACAGTACCTCACACTGACTAGACCGGATTACAGCCTAAGACCGCCTGGTGACTACTTGTAGGGTTAGATCACCCGGTGCGCTGTTCATTTTGTTAGTTCAGATTATTGCGTAAATAAACCGAACATCTTCACGAAATATATGATACTTCAATTTACTATGTCAAACCGTGCTAAGCAGGTGGTTGGAAACAGGGTAATTCCATTCATATACATGCTTAGATAATTCTGTTGGAGTTCAGTAACCGGATATTTACATTTGACAACAGGGTACTGCCTTTATCTCGATTTTGTTTTATTTTTATTTCCCCCTCAATTATTGTGTTTATGAAAATGTAATGCTACTTTGAACAAGGATTTGCTTCAACGCAGGTTTTCTTCTTTTTTTTTCTCTCCATTTTTTCTGATATAGATGTTATAACTCAGAACGAGGTTGCTCCCCTTATGTCACATGTTTTGTGTCGCTTTAATATCTTCTTCATTGTGCTACGATGAAACGTCAACGACAAACATTCTTTTACGCACATAAGCTACTTTTGGAGCTATTTATAGCCATCCAATTACTCTTTGTATGTTAAATTCTTAATAACCCAATCTAAGTTATGTGAAATGTATACCTGTATGTATAGACGGTGTCTGACTGACTAATTCTTGTCGGGTGTCTCCCTTCGACTGGGTCTTGGCAGTGTGGGGATTGTTATACTTATTATTTATTGTTGTCCTTATCTGCGTTGAGTTATAACATATAATAGTCTCTCTCATTCTTGGGAGCTGCTTAGAGCGGGGTGTTTGATGTGATTTGGTCAGTCGGACACAGCAGATTTTGATTTTACTTATTGCTGATAAACGTACTTGATAGGAATTTGCTGAGCAAGAATCGATTGTTAATCAATTTATTTATTTTATTTTATTTTTGCACGATAATCTTATTAATCGCGTACTAAGTACCAATACTTTTCACCTTATAATATGCACTACTGTTATTTGTATATATTTCTTAATATGTTGAATCTCATCTTGTTTTTCTCGGCTGGATCATATATTTTACCATCTATATGCTGATGGATTGAATACGTGGTTGCTTGTATGTTTGACAATATTCTTGCACGGCCGTTTTCTATGTTCTGTCCCGGCATTACATAATGCCTATATGTACTGAACTTTACCGTGCAAGAATAGGTCGATGTATGGCTCTATCCTTAAAATACTTCAACTTACAATCACCAAATTTGCTCATTCTTCTTCTTGGTATAATAGTTGGCATATTTTGTTATTCCATCTTTAATTCCCTTATGGTCGATATCTATGTATGGCTCGCTAACAATGTGCAATTTTTAGAGTGTGTGCAATATTTCAAATCATCAGACTATTTGATACTTTCCAGTAGTTTTAGTTTTGTAAGAGAAAAGGATATTGTCACCTTCATACTATCCTTCTCATCGGCATGGCTACTGTGTCTTAGCGGTGATATAGAAACAAATCAAGGCCCCTCAAATTCCGATCGATCCAGCTCTATCAGTGACACCTCTAGCGCTTCTCGTCGTTACTTTCTGACGAGTTGCGGAACTCTAATAATGTATCATTCGTTCATCTGAATGTACAGAGCCTACGACCTAAACTCGACCTTCTCTTCACTGAATTATGTAGTTTTAGTATTTTAGCATTTACCGAACCTTGGTTAAATGAATTACAAATCAATAGCGATACTGAACTACCGGGCTTTCAAAAGCCTTCTGTTGTGGTAGATCTGATAGAATAGGCGGAGGAGTAGCAGTTTATGTAATGAACGATTTATTTGTTAAAAGACGACAGGACATTGAAGTAGGTGGCATAGAATGTGTTTGGATCGAGATTTCACATAGAGGACAAAAACTGCTCAAATGATTGGAACACTATTGAACATTCAATTGACGGGAGACTTTAACTCAAATTTTCTCCGCCAGGGTCCTCATCTTACAAGGTTAATGAATATTATTCAGCTGTATGGTATGTCACAGCTCATCAACGAATACACATTTTTTGCTGAAACAAACTCTAGTCTATTAGATATAGTATTAGTAAGCAGTGATTCTATTGTTTCTCGTTCGTATGCAGGCAAACATTTTTTAGGACAGAATACGCGCTATCATTGCCCTGTTTACGGCCTACTTAGTCTAAAAACACATCGTGTTAATTGTAACAAACGAAACATATGGTTGTTCAAATATGGCGGCTATGATTCTTACCGCATAAAACTTACAGATATGCATTGGAACGATCTGATAATACCGGATGCTCCTAATGTAACTTGCAAGAACTTTACTGAAAAATCATTACCGTTGCTCGAGAATGTATACCTGTTAAGTCTGCAACAATTAGACCCTGCGATCCGCCATGGAGCGGTAATAAAATTCGTAGACTGATTCGTAAACGAAAAAGAACTCATAAAACTGCTCGATCCTCAAATTCCTCTATTGACTAGCTTAATTCAGACGGTTACGTAACAGATGTGCTAATGCTTGTAGAATTCCTAAAAAGAAATATGACAACAAGCTTACGTGACACGAATAGTACATGCTGGTTCCCAATACGAAACAGCGGGTGAAAAAGCAAAACTGTTTAATGATTATTTTTCTTCCCAGTCTACTGTAGACGACTCAAGCTCTCATCTCTCCGCTAACCAAACTCAAGTTCATAAATTAGACAATATCATTATAACAGTTGAGGATGTTTGCGATGCTGTATTAGCTACTGGTCCAGTTCTAATGAATCCACGCCTATTAAAAGAGGGCGCACATGAATCATCTTTGCCCTGATGCACCCTTTTTAACTTATCTATACAAACTGGCATATTTCCTGACTCTTGGAAAACAGCTCATATTATTCCTGTACATAAAAAGAACGAAAAGAACGACATGAACAGTTATCGCCCTTTTTCTCTTTTAAGTTTTATTGGGAAGGTAATGGAGAGGTGTATGTTCAAGTATGATCACATTTTTTTCATGAGTATAATTCAGTTACAAAATGCCATTCTGGATTTCGCCCCGGTGATTCCACAGTAAATCAATTATTGGCTATTACAAATGATTTAGGAAGGGGAGTTGATTCGTGAAAAGAAGCAAGAGCTGTGTTTTGTGATATAAGCAGGGCATTTGACCGAGTGTGGCCTTATGTACAAACTTATCAATATTGGATTAGGCGGTAAAGTGATGCAATGGTTCAAAAACTATTTAACAAACAGAAAACAAAAAGTTATTATCAACGGGGTGGAATCATACTTGGCAGATATCAAGGCTGGTGTTCCTCAAGGTTCGATATTAGGGCCTCTTATGTTTTTAATTTATATAAATTATATTGTTATTGATATTTCCTCTGTAATTAAGCTTTCCGCTGACGACACTTCAATTTATATCTTGGTTGATACCCCTTTTTGGTAGCTGAACAACTAGATAATGACTTAGAAAAAATCAATAGTTGGGCTAAACTTTGGCTAGTGGATTATTATATCAAGGAAAAGAGTCCCTCCCAATCATCCTTTCCTATATCTTAACAATGCCCCAACAGAAAATGTGAACTGCCACAAACATTTAGGTGTTACACTGTTTGAGGATTGTAGTTGGTCTATGCATGTTGATGACATTATCAACATGGTGACGACTAAACTAAACCTTTTACAGAAAATACGTTTTACGCTGGACAGAAAAAGTTTACAAATATTATATTTTACTTTTATAAGACCTATTTTGGAATATGCTGACGTCGTCTGGGACAATCTAACTATTGAATATGTAAATCAGCTTGAGAAAATTAACCAGGAGGTAGCGAGAATAGTATGTGGTGCTACAAGACTTACAAACCTAAATAAGTTGTATATAGAAACCGGGTGGGAAAACTAAAGTGAAAGGAGGAAAAAACATAGTTTGACCCAATTGTTTAAAATGTTTCATCGTCTCACTCCTGTTTACCTTTCCAAGCTTGTACCTCCTAGCATGTCAGAATTGCATAATTACAGCACTAGGCATGGTAACGATCTCACAGGTATCGGATGCACTAATGAGTTTTGTCGTAAGTCTTTCCTACCCTCAGTTATTTCTCTTTGGATTAATATTCCTGAGGAGATTCGTTTTAATCCTTTGTTGCCCAACTTCAAAACCTATCTTGACCAGAACTCTAGGGGACGCCCCCTGAATATTAGTATGTAGGATCGAGACAATATCAAATATATCATACTAGACTACGTCTCGGTTGCAGATCTTTAAATCGCCATATTTTTGAAAGAAATCTTGTTGACAATCCCTTATGTTCATGTGGACATTTTGTATAAGACAGTTCCCATTATTTGTTATATTGTACTTATCACATTGAATCACTCAAAAGATGCTTGACTCCATTGCCTTACCAATTAAATGCTAATTTATTACTGTTTGGTGATGTATCAAAAACATATGATCAAAATGTAAACATTTGTATATCTACTCAAAATGTTATCAAATCAACCAGAAGATTTACAAGCAATTAAAATTCAACCACATAAAGTTATTATGTAAACTTAACTACCCATCCAACCGGGTAAAACTCCATCAGTTATTATCTTTATCCCTAATAGCATGTTCTATCTGTTTCTCTTTAAGTTTCGTGTGTACATATTTAGGCTATCACTGCAAAGTTATACATGTTTTATCAGCAAAGCTTGTTATATATGATGACTATGCATGAGTACAACAGCACTTGTTTCCCAATCATCTGAATGAAATGTCTATGTTATTGTACATGTTTATTGATATGAATAAAATATGGTTTAAACTAAGCTCATCTAACATATGGTCAAGATAAAATTTATGATAAAAAGTACAGTATTTACGGCTTTAATAAATATACATGTATAAATTACAGGATAAGGGAGACAATCATAAATAATTTCAAGTAAAATTGCTTTGCAAATCTCTTAAATTCTGGATAGAAACATCTCTGCATCCCCTACCAACGCTGTTTACATGTTGCAGTTAATTCGATTTTCCTGTGCTTGCTCCGAAAATCATGACTTTCGTGATAGATGTCGACTGTTGACAACAAACTAACATCGAAATATTTCCGGAGATGCAGGTTGATGAAAGCTATGGACATGGTCGTCATCACGATATCGCAGGGAAATATGTTTTTCTTTTTGTGATATGAAGGTCGATGTATTTTATTATGCTCATCAGTTAGCGTTGTTGTTTTGTTGTCCGTTACCGGGATCTCAATGTGAGAACGTGACGTTACTTGGATTTTCAAGAGAGCAGAAGACGCTTACCCTTCCGAAACACGCGATTTTAGCTTTCTTGTACTTTGTTCAGCTGACGACGTGTAATTGTTTCATTTCTGCACAATTTGCCGAAGTTTAATCAATGTTTAGTTCGAATTATAGTTTTGTTGGCATTTTGGTATTCTTTTATCGCTTCTGCTCTTCAACTGCCCTACAGCAGTATATTCATCAGCAAGCTTATAAAACTATTTATCAGCAAGCTTATTAAACTATTTATCAGCACGCTTATAAAACTATTTATCAGCAAGCTTATTAAACTATTTATCAGCAAGCTTATAAAACTATTTAGCAGCAAGCTTATAAAACTATTTAGCAGCATGCTTATAAAACTATTGAGCAGCAAGCTTATAAAACTATTTAGCAGCAAGCTTATAAACTAATTGAGTAAGGGAGAATACATCCATCGACATTAACATCCAGACAACATGAAATTGACATTTTTTTAAACTTGAGTGAACCATTAAAGCATCCTTAGATCACATTTGAAATCATCAACTATACTGTAAGTTGTTAGACCTTCCATTTCTAATGTGTGCATATCGCTAGCGGCTATCAACTAAATTACTACTAGCATTTTATACTAAACATGACTAAATATAGTGATTGGGGCCGTTCCTAATAGTGAATTTTGAGCGAACATATAAATGTTTGTTGTCTAGGTTCTATTTCCACTGTCTTCCTTGTAACGCCATTATTAAGAATCAATAATGCGTCAGAATAGCTTTGGATATGTCCTCAGCCATGCCGCTTTCATGATTTGACCCGTGGTAATGGTTTGCTCAAGCAAGATTACTTTTTGACATCTTAACAATTGAATGTTTCTTGCGGGTTCTCGCTATCATTCTACTCAAAATTGATGAAGGCTTTACGTATATAGACCGATTGCTGCCTGCCTAAGGTAAATCCGCCCGAGCCTCTTCCTTCTGTATAAAACACGCCACATACAATTCAGCTCAAGGCACCTTCACTTAACTCTACAACACCAGTTCGCTGGATTCATGTAGTGATTTTATACGCCATTCCTATGATTATTACCATTGTGTTCTCTTCGGCTATAGTCTCAAATCAATACAACATAATATATGGAACAATGTTGGTAAACTCAGGGACACATTTTTCAATTTCTTCTGTAGAGTATAGACATGATAGTCAGACTAGCCGACTTGTAAATATGTGCTGCCGCGAATCAATATTGTGTATGGATATGGACATGCTATCATTGTTGACAACACATTACTGTTAGTTTTGTCTTCCTATTCCTATTGCTGATGGTATTATGGCGACCGATATCTTTACAGAAAACCTTAAGTTTATGCCAGTATCATTCGAATAGTCATTAACTGTTAATAGAAAGTCAGATCTGTTTTCAAAAGGTTGCGGCTTACCTGAATTTGTCAATGGTAACTGCACCGATATGACAACTCAGTTTGGATAGTTGACCTCAACAGAAACTGAATCATTCGTGGCAATTGAACACAATCATACGTATATAAAGAGGGGAGCATTTCATTGTATGATACTTTTGAAAACCCTTACTTAGTCTTAGCACATGCTTAGCACTGTACAGTATATATCGGTATGATAAAAAAGTACGATATCAAAGAATATCAGCTTAAATTTGCTATTTAAGTTGTAAGGGTTTTGGATGTATAAGTAATGTAGTAATGCATGTTCAGAAAATATGAATTGTACAGCTTTACGCTCTGCATATATGGTAGGTTTTCAAAAAAATGTCATTTTTCGTGCATATGACGGGTTATAATTCCTACAGCCTGCAGCCATACCTGGAAATTAGGAATATGTTACTCATGCATACTATAGACAGTAACGTTTTGGGACCTTTCTAACCAAAAAAGTAGTTTATATTTGTATGTTATATTCCTCGGGAATATTCAACAAACACTTGCTCATTATTTTCGACATGTTGGTGTTGTTTAGGTTAACCCAGTTATTGCTCAACTTAACATCTAGGCACAGCTTCTTAATAGCGGTTATCATTCCATTGTCATTGAATATTTGTGTGTGAAATACATATTTGTCATTAAATATTGTGACAGGAAGTGATTTCTTCGTGTATTAAGTCCAAAATGGACCTATTTATCTCTTTGTCCAATCTTTGCTTGTACAATACAGTGTTGGTACATATTTACATACTGATTTTGTCATTGCGTTATATCAGTACTGAAAAATTGCTTTGATGGAGGTTTTCTTCTTTCAATCAAATTCGAGTCCATGCGGTTAAGACATATTTCTAAATCTTATAAGTGAAGTTGTTACTGTATAATACATGTTTCTTTGATTATGATTATTTATCATTGCTTCGAGCTGATTCTTTTCAACGTTGGAGAAGATGGCTTGTCGACAAATCGATTCTTTTAAACATTTATCACGTATCCATGATGACTTTAGTGCCATTTTAAAAATGCAATCATTGTTTATCTTTAGTCAACGTTCTGGACGCTCTTTAACAATAACATCGTTTGAAATAGACGAACTCGATTTCGCCAAATCTATTCATTCATACCATTAATATTTCTTTGATGACGGCCATGCAATGTATAAGCCAGTTATTTATGGCAGAAGACTTTTTATCAGTTTCTTATTTCTACCGATCTGTGCAACATATCTTTAATTTCATTTTTTCGTTTGATATTTCTGTTATTTTTGTTTATCAAAATTGTTTTGAATAATTTTGTCCAGATTAACACTCACCTGTGTATTAGTTTTTTTTACTTAACAATATGCATTTCGTCATGTAAAAAAATCAGCTGGGGTTTTAGTATTCGGTTAACAGCAAGATATATTCCAAAGTCATTGTAGTCTTTTTGAACATGAATAAGTGTTCTTACAACACAAGGTTTCCATAAATGGAGATTGATGATGACTATGGAACAGTTTTATGGTCGCAATTATGTTCTAGTTTGTGACTTTGCTATTTTTGTGTTTGATAGGGAGGTTGGTTTGTTTGATTATGCTTATTAGTGTTGTGGTTTTACTGTCCCTGTCCGGGTTCTCGTTGTGAGGATGTGACATTACCAGGTACTCCTGGTCTTAAATCCTTTGTACTTTATCAAAGCTATCCGTGTAAATATTTCCTCTGTTCATACTTTTGACATAGTTTCATAGCTTTAAGTTCGAATTACGTTATTTTTATTTTTTTCGTTTGCTTTTTCACTCCGTGCACTTGCTCTAAAAACGGTTAACGGTATTTCCGAAGTCTTGAAGCATACTCAGTCAGTATACTTTAGTTTGCAGTATACGTATATCATACATTCTTTTCTATATTGTTAACCATATTTCTACTTAACATAAACAGTGTTTAGTCACTGTTCATTATTTTAACTCGACTTTATTAAGTCTTGCAACAAAATAGCACCAACATTGTTGACACTACATGTAACAGCAAAACATGACGTCATTAACAAAAACTGCACTGGCTTGTTTCCTATACGTATTCCTATATAATTACTGCTCTCTCTTAATTATTTTACCTTCCCCATTTCATATCCTCAATTTATTGAACGAAGACACTGATATCCCTCCCCTCAAAACATTTACTGTAAGACCATCTGTTCCCAGACTTTTACCATTTGTCATGTTCTTTATTGCTAACGTTGCGTCAGTGAATGTAATAACTCCTTCTAAATTTAGCTTATTTCATCTCATAGCTGAAGGCATCTTGTAATAATCTATTGTTTGATTTGGTCAAAAGCGTTTTGAAAGGTTATTTATTTTCAAGTAATGATTTTCATTTTAAATCCTTATTTCTATCACATTGATCAGTAATAGTCTCCTCATCTGTATTTATTCTATGAAGTTGTTTCTGTTAAATAACCATGTTGCATTTGTATCTAGACACAATACCATAATCGAGGTTTTAAAAAACTACTTTTATTTATCAATTCCCCATCGAGGAAATTTATTTTGTCTGTATGTGGCATGTTTTATTTTAAAACGATTTGTATGAGATGCGGTCCCTTCTATTATCTTTTTTAAATGTTTCTATCAGCAATGTGTCGTAAATAATAAATTGTAGTTCATTGTTATCCATAAAGCTAATGCTACTAACAAGATTGCTGAAACAAGTTAATGTTTCTTTTATTTCAGAAGCTCACTTGATATCTTATTCCAATGTTATGAAATAATGGTTAATTGTCTTCATATTTTTACCTCTTCCACAATCCTGACATGTTAAGATTAAACTTGAGTAGTCTGATCTAAAGTTAAGTTTAGTAGCGCGATTTAAAGATTTTGTTATCTAGCCTTGTTAAGTGAAAATAATATGAGACATGTTCAGATGCACGTCCTGTTTGCTCTAAATTGAGTAACTGCAACACGTAACCTTGGTATGCGTCATCATTTAATTCGATCAAATTTACTCCAGCGTTTGAATTGCTTCTATGTTTAAAATTATCTGTACCCTTTTAGTTGTCCAGTAATATGTTAAGGGTCTGCAGAGGACTATCTTTCCTAATCATAGCTAGCATATTTTCCTCAATTTGTGAAGAAAACAAATGATTATCTGTTTTTGGTCCTATACTTATTACGAATAGGATTCTGCGTTTCTGTATAGTGACGGTCTTTATTATACACTTACCTGTTGAGAATAATATCTATGGTGATGAATTTTATAAGAAACTTATTATACTACAATGTTGATACTTGTACCTCTTGAGTTTGAGCTACAGTTAAAAATAAACTGTTAATTTTTTCAACAATAATAACACAAGTTATTTCAACTTATATATAACACTTTCGTTGGTGCGAATGTAAGCGCAAGGGCCTATAGAGGAAACCGGAGTTCCCGAAGAAAACCGACGTGGTTGGGCAGGTGAACCGGTACCGTTTTAGTCTGATAGGGGAATCGAACCTCGGTCGCCCTGGTAAAAGGCGAGTGAGGTATCCACTGTTATCAATAATAATTCAAAAGTATCCTTTATTTTCGTGCATTGTTCAAACCTTTCAGTTGCCGGCAATTCTTTTCTATTATCAGATATGTGTGAATATTATGAAAAGTTCTTTTTACACAACCAATACATTTTTCTATATGACATTTCAATGACTAGTACGATATGTACACTGTCACCTTCATCAGACAAATTACCAGTGAATCGTATGCACATAAATATGTAAAATGTGTACGAGTTGTCCACAAAAATCGATGTCGATTCGGCTACGCTGTAACGGCTACGCTTTTTTTAATACTTTGTCATAGTTTTAGACCATCGTCTCGATTTCAAACTGGCCCCCTGCGGCGTATCAAGACGCTTCCTTTATATGCCGCTTGAACAGATTGCTCTCTCTCTCTCTTTCCAAAACTTTGAAGTTATCCCTATCAATCCTATGCTTTTTTTGTGTGGCGTGGTCTGTGATTGCCGATGCATTTTCTGCGACTCCGACTGCTTCCGTTCTGATCTGGTGAATTTCCTTCCTTCTTGGGTTCCTGTATCTTTCCGGTGTTCACCAAGGTGGACCCCAAAACGCCATTCAGTCTCTCCAATATACGGTGAGTCGCAGTTTTTGCACCTGATTTTATATACGCATTCTGCGACGTTTTCTTTAGGTGTTTTATCCTTAGGGTGTACTAGGATATTGCGAAGCGTCTTGTGGGGCTTCATGGCTGTTGCTATACCATGACCACGATATATCCTCTGGATGGTTTCGGATATACCCATATATACGGGATGACCACTTGACCTTTGGTTTTGTTCTTCCCCTTACTTTGACACTGTGTCTGTACTCGTTTTAGGGCCCATTCCGGATATGTACATGTTCTCATTGCCCTTGCGATGTGATTCTGCTCTTGTGTTTTGTCCTGTTGTTTTGCGACTATTGTATCACATCTGTCGGGCAATGTGCGTACGACGCCTAACCTTTGGTACAAAGGATGGTGAGATTTGAAGTTCAAGTAATGGTCCGTATGTGTCTTATTTCTATATACCAATACCTTCACCGGTAGAGTGTCTAGGAAGGGCATTGTGCCGTAGGTTTATTCCTCACATATTAATTTGATGTTGGCATCTATGATGTAGATATGTGTGGTCAAATCTTTCTATGACCCCTTCTTGATTATCGCAAGTATGTCGTCAACATACCGTTTCCATAAGCTAGGCTTGCATTCTTTGGGGGCATTGGCTATTGCTTCTTGCTCCAGATGTTCCATGGAAAAATTGGCGACAATGGGGGACACTTGACTACCCATAGCAGTGCCGAAGCGTTGCTGATAGATGTTGTTTCGGAAACTTAAATATGTTGTTGTTAGCACAAATTCCAACAAATCCATGATGTCTTGAATCTGGAGGTTTGTGCTTTTGCGCCAGGATCTATCTAATTCTAAACTTTTCCGAATGATTCTAAGTGCATCGTCAATAGGTGTGTTGGTACAGAGAGAGACAACATTATGCGAAATGGATTCGTCGTGTTCCTGAATCCTAATGGTAGACATAGCTTCCGCTAGATGTTTCGAGTTCTTTATATGGTATTCTTATCTACCCACTGGCCGTCAAAGAATGTCTTTTAAAGATCTGGAAACATTATAACCAATGGATCCAGTGTAGTCAACAATAGGTATCAGTGGGTTTCCCTGCTTGTGGATCTTGGGTGTACAGTACATTATATGTGTTTTCTCTGCTGTGGGATACATATATCTGTATTGGCCTTCAGTAATCTTGCTCTCTTGTTTTAATTTTGACAGGATGGCTATGAGACGCCTTTTAATCTTTTGAGTTGGATTGGACTCTCACACATCTATGACCAAGTATTGACCAAAACGTAGCCGAATCGAGTCATTTCGGTACATAAAAAACAACTACTGTACATACGCTTACAGCGTAGCCGAATCGACATCGATTTTTGTGGACAACTCGTACACATGTTACAATGTTGTGTGCATACGCTTCACTGTTCATTTGACTGATGAAGTTGACAGTACACATATCGTACTAGTCATCGAAACGTCACATAGAAAAATGTATTGGTTGTGTAAAAAGAACTTTTCATTATCCATACTTACCAACCTGAAGAAAATGTGTAGATGTGTGAATATTGTTTTGTATATGTACATTGTACTATAATAGCTTCTATGTAAATTTCAATTGTAATCCAGGGGTCTATGTTGACGGTTGCTCTTCTTCGATCAAGTCAAGCAAACTAAATATGTATAATCTCAACAACACGTCTTTAGTACTTTCATCTCTTCAAGGATATTCTTTAGACTGTTTATTTGAAGTATATATATAAATATATATATATATAATATATATATATTCAATGCATTGATGTCCACATGTCACAGTTCACTACACTAACAATATCGAAATTATTACACTGTTAGAATGTTGATAATGAACCTTTATTTTGTTATTTGTATGCAAATAATAGTCCCGTATCACTCTACGTATCGAAAAAAAAATGTAAAACGGGAGAAAACGCATCACACGGGAAAAACATATACATTAACCGTAAACCATCAATGACATAGAAAGCGTTGTTAAGCATCAGCAAACGTTGTGGTTTAATGCTAAATATTTGTCGAACAAGAGAATAGCGAAGTGTCAACTAATCCTTAATTTGGACTGAAAGTCAATAAAACTAGTGCTATACAGCGCCAGTAAGAGACAAAAACCACAAACACACTTTTGCTGACACACGGCTTTACTGGGGGCCCCAACCGGAAAACGATGAGACACACTTAACTGATATGATCTAGAACCCGGTACCGGGCAGTAGATCCGGAAACATACTCAGTAGTGGAGCTACCACTTTTCTATAAAAAAAAGGAGCATATCCCACAGTTCGAATAGTCTTGTTGCGAGGAGATAGCTACACACCTCTGCTGGCTTGGTTATCTGACCAAATATGTACATAGGCATAAATACAAAACACTAGTACTTTAACTCAAAATCAGAAATCTACCCAGTTCAATTGTACATAATATAGTCCTCATAACGGTTAGGGAGATTGCGCTCGCGCTTGGACGAGAGGACGTAGGAGGTTCATGGCTGATTTTGTCCAGAGGTGACAGTACAGGAGTACTGCTATCATCGTCACTTGGTATAGGATCACGTGAATCATCATCGGACGGTAGAGAGTGCTGAGGTGGCACTGAAATCACTATTGGGATGTCCGGGATTTGAGGTGTAGGAGCCTCCTTTTGAAGGACTGTTGATTCCTCCTCCTCGTCATCAGTAGACCCGTCTGCTATTGAGGAACCAGGGAAAGCATTGTCCACAATAGTATTGGCCACTTTGTAGCAGTCGGTAAGTTTTACTCGATAAGCTGTAGACCGCAGTTGGTTGCCAACAAACTTCTGAATGTTACACCACGCTCCCTCCACTTTAGCGACAAGATATCGGTCTCGTGCTTTGGTTTTGTTCCTGTCCGAATATAGGTACACAAGATCACCAACCCGAATAGTCGGACACTTAGGGGTTAAGCCTGATGGGGATTTGGACTTCTCGCTGAAAGCATGGTTGGCTTGGCGGGTGTTATGTTGCTCCAATATGAGTGTCTGGTCATCCAATGGGACTTGTTGGTTGAGGAACTGATCACGATGAGACCACATTTCTCTTGATGACAGACCACGATTACGAATTCGGGTATTGACACGGGCAGTCGCCAAGGAAAGAAGTAGTGGTGTCACTGCTCGGCATACTGGATCTTGGCGAAGAATTTCATCTTCTAACTCCTGAATAGCCCTTTCTGCCACAGGGTTCTTGTTGATGTTCTTCGGGTTACCAATTTCAATCGCCAATCGATATTGTGTGAGTAGTTCGTCACCTACTAGAGCTTTGAATCCTGGAGCGGCATCGGTTCGTACAACGGCAAAAGGACCATCTAATGGACTGAGTGGAATGCACAGACGAAGGAGACCCTCCCTAAGCGTGTCTCGACGTTCATCCTCAAGTAGCATAGTTGAGGTGTACGATGTAACACATTCCCGCACAAGGAGGATGAATTGACGTTCACGTTTGATGACATCAGCAGCAAACTGACTGCCCACTGTTACCGTGGGATCAGTTGTACTCTGG
>NW_018403431.1:478752-535219 GCF_002113885.1 Mizuhopecten yessoensis | reverse complement strand
ACATGCCCTTCCTTCAGCTTTACATAACGGACAGGACTTCCAGCTCTTTCTAAATGGTTTCGACTGTTTGGGACGAAACGATGCAGCGGCTCGCATAGCTTTAGCATCCTCAGTTGTTTGAAGTTCTTCTCGTAGCGAGTCGAGAGCTTGGGATATTTCCGGCTTTATTGACGCGAGCGTGCGTGATCGTAATTCTGTGCCGTAACGCTGCTTCACGAGTTTAGGAAGGTCACTGTGAATGAGCCTTAACCAGGTTAATACAACAAAATTTTCCAGAGACGGTGAAAGTTCTTCATCTTCATCAATTCGCTCACCATGATGGGTGATGCCTGAATCTCTGTGTAACAGGTTGTCCTCTGTGAACGCCATCAGCCTTTGGTATAAGTCCTCCGGTCTCTCCGTAGGTTCTAATTTAATGGAGCAAAAGTCGATTAGATGGGCCCCTGTTGACTGAAACCCATAATGAAGACGAATCTGCTGCCAAAGAAATTCAACTGACGTGGAATTTTTCACAATAGTATTTCTAGAAATTATGGGGGCATAGTTAGCAATCTGTCCTAACATTAATTCCAACATTCCCACTTTTTGATCACGTGTCCGCCGCCTTCCTTCGGGTACAGGTTCGCCATCATCCACAAAACCCCTGTGCTGTGTTGTTCTCGTTTTCTTTTGCCATTGTACGCCATCAACTAGAAACGGGGCAAAGTTTTGATCTAAAGGAAGGGTATACATGAGATTTTGTCTCCAATTTTCAAAAGAATTGACCGTTTCATTTTTTGTAAGGCACCATTGTTTCGGGGCCCTGTGCGTGTTAGCCATTTTTTTGTCAAGTGCGTTCCACAGTAGAAATGACACTACGATGCGGTTTTAGTTTGTACCTTATTGTGCGTGGACGATTCGTTTCTTCATACGTTTGTTGGAAGATGTGAGTTCATATATAGCGCTGCCACCACGCCAGTAAGAGACAAAAACCACAAACACACTTTTGCTGACACACGGCTTTACTGGGGGCCCCAACCGGAAAACGATGAGACACATGTACACTAAACTGATATGATCTAGAACCCGGTACCGGGCAGTAGATCCGGAAACATACTCAGTAGTGGCGCAGGAATAAAGAACGGCTTTATATTGAAACACTATATTTCATATATAGATAGAAACATGATACATGTAACGATGTGAAATACAAATTTGATAATAATGTTTGTGCACAAATAAAAATATAACAATGATGTTTATACAAATGTTCACAAATATAAAAATGATAACCATTCCTGTATATTTACATTTGGTGTGGCAAAGCCCTTCTATATTACTACTAAAGTACTGCCAATAGCAGCTTCATCTGATGAGACTATAACTGAAGTTGGTCTTTGCACCTCCGAACTTATGGGTATCGTCTGCTTTGATCCCGAACACCACCTGCCTGTCTCAAGTGTCTGTGTGATCAACACACAATTTTACGCCTGGATTTTTCACCAATTCAACCTTCTCCGGTTGCACGATCAACATCAATAACACGCCGGACTGCAAATATAACTCTGACCTGATTACTGCGGGCTTCCGTTGAGTGCGTGCGCCGGATTTGGTCGCAATAAAATCGGAAAATGTTTTACAACACTTGATTAGTTACTTACAAAATGTTTTTTGTTACTATTTTATGAATTGAGAATATGATATATATATAAATTAAAAACAAATTAATCATTAACGAAAGTTGCGGAGCGTGACGTCATCTGGTGCCTATCTTTGTTTCGTTCTAGATATTGACCTGACCTGACGGTAATAAGCGGGAAATTTGACATTTGGAAAAGACATAAATTAATTTTTGCTAATTCTCATTACGGAAATATAAATGTAAGCAAAAAAATGCCTAGATGGGGCAGACCAACTGGTATAACTGCCAGTTGGTCTCCCACATCCAAGTAGTTTATTGCTTAAATGCATCAATAAAAACAATAAACAGGACTCTCTCGTTGACTATAAACTTCAATCTGTAACGTTTGTGACATGGACAATTTGCATGAAGTGCAGGAGAGTAAACTATCACACAGCGTTGTAACATGAGGACAGAGTTGAAACTCAAACTTACATGTAAAACGAGAATATCAAAACTGTAACTGAAGCAGCAGCATCTGAAAACGAGGGACGTCATAATCTTCCACCCAAAATCTGAGACAGTTGCAAATCAGGTCATAGTTGGTTGACAACTATAAAATATTTTAATATAGCATGAAGCCTCTGTTTAAAAATAAACACGGACAAGAAGCTTTTCGGTTCATGAAACATCATCAAAGACGAACATTTCGTGACTCATTAAATTACCTCTTAATCACCTGATGCGTAGACTCATTAGCTCGTTTCTTTGCTTCACCTGGTTCAGTTATTATATCCTTTTTTATTGATGTCTATTTCGGACATTTCCTTTTTCGGCGTTTATTTTTTAATTTCTATTTAAAAATTGTATCATGACTTTTTGATAAATGTATTTCCGTATTCATGTTAAATTTAGTTCGTACTAAGGGTAGATTAACCGCTAGTGTGCTGCTTTGTTATCTGATCTATATGAAGGTCATTGCATCCCAGCGCTAGAGCCGAATTATCCATTAATCGAAATTTCAATCGAGGAGTGGCAAATGGTTTAGGAATGATAAATTGTCATTCCGATCCATTTAAGGGGTATTATATACCGTAACGTATAATAACATCAAGTGATGTAGATATTCTAAAGGTACAGGAACATGGTTTCATTTAATTTAATTCCGGAAAACAGTATCAAACACTGATAAGACGTAGATCCGGTCTCTAATACTTGTTAATCAAATTATCGGTTTGTTTATCTGACATGACGTCTTAGAAATGCATAAACATCGTATAGGGCTTAATAATAAAGCAACATCAATAGATTTCAAAGACCTGGTTCACTCCTTGTCAAATACAAAGTACTGGTAACACCCCAGGTCAAGTATACTGTACCGATAACACCCCACGTCAGGCACAAATGATTAGTAACACTCCGGGTTAAGTACAATTTATAAGTAACACTACACGTCAGGAACAAATGATTAGTAACACTCCACGACAGGTACAAATTATAACAGTAATAACACTCCACGACAGGTACAAATTATTAATAACACACAAGGACAGGTTCAAATTATTACAGTAGTAACACTCTACGACAGGTAAAATTGTTACAGTAGTAACACTCCACGACAGGTACAAATTATAACAGTAATAACGCTCCACGGCAGGTACAAATTATTAATATCGCACAAGGACAGGTTCAAATTATTACAGTAGTAACACTCTACGACAGGTAAAATTGTTACAGTAGTAACACTCCACGACAGGTACAAATTATTAGTAACACTGCAAGACAGGTACAAATTATTACAGTAGTAACACTCCACGACAGGTACAAATTATTAGTAACACCCTACGACAAGTACAAACTATTACAGTAGTTACACTCCACGACAGGTACAAATTATTACAGTTGTAACACTCCACGACAGGTACAAATTATAACAGTAATAACGCTCCACGGCAGGTACAAATTATTAATATCGCACAAGGACAGGTTCAAATTATTACAGTAGTAACACTCTACGACAGGTAAAATTGTTACAGTAGTAACACTCCACGACAGGTACAAATTATAACAGCAGTAACACTCCACGACAGGCCCAAATTATTACAGTAGTAACACTCCACGACAGGTACAAATTATTAGTAACACTGCAAGAAAGGTACAAATTATTAGTAACACTCCACGACAGGTACAAATTATAACAGTAATAACGCTCCACGGCAGGTACAAATTATTAATATCGCACAAGGACAGGTTCAAATTATTACAGTAGTAACACTCTACGACAGGTAAAATTGTTACAGTAGTAACACTCCACGACAGGTACAAATTATTAGAAACACACAAGGACAGGTTCAAATTATTACAGTTTTAACACTCTACGACAGGTACAAATTATTGGTAACACCCCAGTACAGGTACAATTAATGAACATCACTCCACGTCAGACACAAATTATTACAGTAGTAACACTCCACGACAGGGACAAATTATTAATAACACTGCAAGACAGGTACAAATTATTACAGTAGTAACACTCCACGACAGGTACAAATTATTAGAAACACACAAGGACAGGTTCAAATTATTACAGTAGTAACACTCTACGACAGGTAAAATTGTTACAGTAGTAACACTCCACGACAGGTACAAATTATAACAGTAATAACGCTCCACGGCAGGTACAAATTATTAATATCGCACAAGGACAGGTTCAAATTATTACAGTAGTAACACTCTACGACAGGTAAAATTGTTACAGTAGTAACACTCCACGACAGGTACAAATTATTAGAAACACACAAGGACAGGTTCAAATTATTACAGTAGTAACACTCTACGACAGGTAAAATTATTACAGTAGTAACACTCCACCACAGGTACAAATTATTAGTAACACACTACGACAAGTACAAACTATTACAGTAGTTACACTCCACGACAGGTACAAATTATTACAGTTGTAACACTCCACGACAGGTACAAATTATAACAGTAATAACGCTCCACGGCAGGTACAAATTATTAATATCGCACAAGGACAGGTTCAAATTATTACAGTAGTAACACTCTACGACAGGTAAAATTATTACAGTAGTAACACTCCACGACAGGTACAAATTATTAATAACACTGCAAGACAGGTACAAATTATTACAGTAGTAACCCTCCCCGACAGGTACAAATTATAACAGTAGTAACACTCCACGACAGGCCCAAATTATTACAGTAGTAACACTCCACGACAGGTACAAATTATTAGAAACACACAAGGACAGGTTCAAATTATTACAGTAGTAACACTCTGCGACAGGTAAAATTATTACAGTAGTAACACTCCACGACAGGTACAAATTATTAGAAACACACAAGGACAGGTTCAAATTATTACAGTAGTAACACTCTACGACAGGTAAAATTGTTACAGTAGTAACACTCCACGACAGGTACAAATTATTAGAAACACACAAGGACAGGTTCAAATTATTACAGTAGTAACACTCTACGACAGGTAAAATTGTTACAGTAGTAACACTCCACGACAGGTACAAATTATTAGAAACACACCAGGACAGGTTCAAATTATTACAGTTTTAACACTCTACGACAGGTACAAATTATTGGTAACACACCAGTACAGGTACAATTAATGAACATCACTCCACGTCAGACACAAATTATTACAGTAGTAACACTCCACGACAGGCACAAATTATTGCAGTAGTAACACTCCACGACAGGTACAAATTATTAGTAACACACTACGACAAGTACAAACTATTACAGTAGTTACACTCCACGACAGGTACAAATTATTAGAAACACACAAGGACAGGTTCAAATTATTACAGTAGTAACACTCCACGACAGGCACAAAATTACAGTTTTAACACTCTACGACAGGTACAAATTATTGGTAACACACCAGTACAGGTACAATTAATGAACATCACTCCACGTCAGACACAAATTATTACAGTAGTAACACTCCACGACAGGTACAAATTATAACAGTAGTAACACTCCACGACAGATACAAATTATTACAGTAGTAACACTCAACGACAGGTACAAATCATAACAGTAGTAACACTCCACGACAGGCACAAATTATTACAGTAGTAATACTCCACGACAGGTACAAATTATTAATAACACACAAGGACAGGTTCAAATTATTACAGTAGTAACACTCTACGACAGGTACAAATTATTACAGTAGTAACCCTCCACGACAGGTACAAATTATTGCAGTAGTAACACTCCACGACAGGTACAAATTATAACAGTAGTAACACTCCAAGACAGGTACAAATTATTAATAACACTGCAAGACAGGTACAAATTATTACAGTAGTAACACTCTACGACAGGTACAAATTATTAGTAACACACCAGGACCGGTTCAAATTATTAGTAACACTCCATTTCAGGTACAAATGATTAGTAACACTCCAGGCAATAGGTAAAAATTATTAGTAAAACTCAGCGTCAGGTATAAATTACTTGTATTGTTCCAAGTACAAAAATGGTTAACAACTCAAATGTACAAGGCACTGGATTAATCTGAGTTTAAAACACTCAAAACACTCAAAAGTACCAAGTACTGGTTACACTCATGGTTCAAAGAACTTGTAACACTACCATAAATTTCAAATCCTATATGAAACATACTATTGTGGTTTTCGCGGAATAGCGTCATCTTGAAAATACTTATATACAATTTGTAGGTTTCGCTATTGAACAAAATGTTCATACTTTTACAGAATATTAGTAACAAGATCTGTTTAAGAAATCTTGCATTTTAAATCCTAACAACGATATTGTTATATAATATCCTGGCGGCAGATACATTTTGTAAAAACAGGGTTCAAAATATTTTCAGACTACAGTGTGTTGACAAACTACCATTACAACCGCATAATGCTGTCGTTAAGTTATGTAACTTACGCATTTAACTCGCATTTATTTATGCTGATATGGTTTTGTGTGTTTCAGATTTTATTGGGATCTATTTATGTTAGTTCTTCTCATTGCCAATCTCATCATACTTCCGGTAGCCATTTCCTTTTTCAACGACGACTTGAGCACTCACTGGATCGTGTTCAACTGTATATCGGATACCGTCTTCTTTCTCGATATCGTTATCAATTTTAGAACGGGTGAGTAATATCCTCAATTTCGTATTGACTGAGCATGACCGTGTGAACCTTCCAGCAAATCAGTCTTTCAACTATTTCACGATCGCTGATCGATGTTTTAATAAAAATGAAATTATAAGTGTGTTTTTCGTAATATCGATATAATTCTTGACAAAATAGCGGAAAACATGTCCACCAATTGTCGTTTAAGCAAAGCTTATTTTTTGTTGTTATACATTAAATATTATCAGTACAATGCAAATATAATAACCTGTGATATCTATAGTCTGCAACTGTAACCATGTGTTGTAATGTCGCCATTTATTGCAATCATGTATTGTAATTCAATGCTGGTACACATATACATTATGTACATATCGGGATTATATGTAACTTTGGCCTTATCTAATATGTATTTTCCAAAATTTACAAATAGGCTAGGGGCACTAGTGTCAGCTCTGACACCTGGCGATATGATTTTGTTTGAATGTTTCGATACAAGATACAGGCAAGATACAAGATATCTCCTGTTGGGTAATCAGTTTCTATTGACAGAATTGAAGCGAAAAAGGAAACAAAATAGTAATTTTAAATCAGTAATATAATCAATATATCGCCAGCGTGACAACACATATCTAATGATACAACATATACTAAACTTAGCCTCAATGATCACATGTTTGTTCTAGAATAGGACAATAGTGAGAAACTGATATGTTAGCGACACCTATTGATATGTGCTGAATCACTTCTTTCACATTTAATTTCTTTATCACTAACTGGCTGTCTGCCCCTAGTTTTTCGTCCTTCTTCACTTGTGCTATGAACCATTTTGACTGGCATATTTGTAGTAACATTTCAGTGCACCAATTTATTATCATACTGCGAAATGACACGTTAACATTTTCTATCACACACAATTGTTGCTTGATACACGTATGTAGATATACATCACCAATCACCTTTTTCGGTCAGCTTTTTAAAATGGAGAGCCCAACATCAGATTAATTTCGTAAAGACAATACGTGTGGTTTGTGTACAAGTGAAGCCAGTCAAGATGGTTGCCTCGTCGCTAGGGGTAGATTTTGCCAGTGAAATAGATAAGACATTTTGACTAAACGCTTCAAACGTGCATTGTCAGGTATTTGTGACGACGGGGGTTATATTCAGTCAATATATCTGAAAGATAACCAACAGCAGACTTTCTCACATGGTAAGGAGTCCATGTTTGGTAGTCAGGTGCAAATGATTGGCAACACTACACCCACGTGACCTTCTACCTCTGTTTGAACTTTATTTTGCTGCCGTTGCCTCCAAATTCATGGTTCAAGGGAGACAAAAATGTTAATTTATAACTAAAAATATTATACTGACCAAGCTGCATTGAATAATTGTATATATGCATACCCCATTCATACGTATGTTATGTATATGATTATTGGATGCTTCTGTCAACATTTTATAATATGTGCGCGTGCAGTGACGTGGTGTATTAGTGCTAAAAGTTGCATCGGAATTACGTACATATCGCTCATTCATGTAAATTGTATGCTTTGTATTTATTTTTGTTTTAGGAGTAAACATTAAACAACAAATTCAATAAAACAAATTTTATCTTTTGAAATAACAAATTTAAAATAAACACCCTTTTTTTCAAACACGTAGTATGGCTCATATCAATAACGTTAACGAGCAACATATCAGTATCTTATCCTTTACAGCATGGTCTATACTACTGTTATCTGTATAAGGTTACATAATTACCGTTATTGTCCTGTAAAGCGCCTCAATTACACCGTAATATATCTAAACCAATTCATTCGAATATTGTGATTCTTTGTTAAACTTATTACTCAACACAAAATTTGTTATCCTTCAGTTTAGGCGTAACACTTAGAAAGTCTTCTAAAATACTTTTCTATTGATGAATACAGTTGTTTCAAATAGATTTAATAAAGTCTATATCACGATTGAGAATCGAACATTAAATTGGATTGAACATAAATAGGAACTATATTTCAGTAACTCGAAAAGTAGTACACACCAATAATAACATGTAAACACTTTAAAGTGAAAATTAAGGGCAGCATGCTATTCTAGATTTATGTTGCTCATTGTTCGGTGTGGATGTTTTATATAAACCACATTGTACATTTATATCTATCTATCTATATATGTATATGCGTTTGCTTTTGCTTTTATGTTCATCCCCATGTGGTTTTAGACTGATATATAAAATAAACTAATTCTGATATAACTAAAAGCGTAATATGGACCATACCCTTACTGTACGCAGTGCCGTTGTACATCCCAGTTACTACATTATAGAATGAACGCGGCGGATGCACTACTAACAAACCTCCGACAGTAAACAATGCACGTCTGAAGCAGCTAGTCACTGTTGTTTGTGCTCAAATATTTGTAGGTTAATTTCTGTACTGCATGAACTAGTATTTTTTTATATTTTGGTTCACTGTAGAGTTCGATTTTCTGTAATAAAATTAGTTTTGTATTTCGTTTAGATGCTGAAAAAATACGTACAATAGCTATATATTTTTCTTTTGTGTTGTTGTAAGATTATGTTAACACTTGATTACATTTCAGTTCTTTGATTTGTTAAATTTTAATCATTATTTTGATATTCATCTTTAAGAAGTATATATATGATGAAATCGCATCAGTTGATTGTGTTAGTATTTGCCTGAATAAAGACTAACATATGTTTTAACACTGCATACACTTAACGAACCATCCTTGTACCCTTGCGTTATCAACCTGACCGCGAGGTTTATATGTTTCGAAGAAATAGTTGTGTGTCGATCTAATTACCCTTTATGTATATGACTTATTGTAAACTATCATGTGTTCGTCGGTGGCATGGTTATTTTAATGAGGCTAATTACAATGATGGTTGTGAATTCAGGTATCAATAGAGGCGACATATATAGTTTCTTTCATCAGGTATACAATGTACGGAAATAGATATGTGTATCAAATGTCCATTATCCGATACAAACAAACATAGGTACAATCTTATAAGGGTTATTTGTCTCATTTATCGTATGTCTACAAGCATGAACCGTGACGGATATCATACAATATTGTATATGGCAACATGTATAAGATAACGCATACCTTTAAAGTTTATTTGAATCAAACTCAATAAATAGTATCAACTAAGATATCATCAATCTTCCTGTAGCTGCAAAGGCCTTTACTTTGAAAATATGTATAAATTTGGAAAATAGAAAATTTTGTTGACATTGATTTGATATGAACAAATTATCCGTCTCGGATCATTCTTTAATTTAGACAACGAGGATGAAATAATAAGTTTTACTTTCATGTAAATTACGAACATCATATAACTTTCAATTTCAAACCTCAAAGTTTGTTAACTAACTCGACTTTAAGACAATATAAACTATCGTTATTAACCTGATATTAAGTCATTATTTTTTTATATTCAAAAGTGTACCTACATTGTTTGCTTCCACATGTTTGGTCATTTTACGTAACGTTTAAAATCAGGTTTCCAAATCAGCCATGACGATGAAGAAAACGTCAACAGTAAGTTCTACATATAGGTATTTCACCAGATTGCTCATATTTACACTATACCAACAGTCCACTTCACTTGACGGTTTGGCAAGATGATGTGTATTACGGAACAGACAAAACCTGCATTTTGTGACGTAATTACATAAATCCACTAGAGAGTAGATAGACACGTATGGATTGTTAATTAACAAATGTTAACAGTTTTGTAGAGTGTTTAGGAATGACACTAACATCATTGCCTTTATATGATCGCAATACGAAGCACAACTATTAAGCCAATACAAGATATATAATGACGTGGTGGAATATTAATATACACGTGTGCCTTTGAGAAGCACTGCATCAATTTATCTAAATATATATTAACAAACACCCTGTTTCTTTTCTATTCGAATTGTATGCTTTACTTTTAAATATGTATCTTTATCCGTTTTCAATGTTACGGTGCTCTTTATTTAATGAATTTGATATATCAGTGTTTGGAATTAAATATTCAGTATTTTCAGTTTTCCTCTTTTTATCCCATCATTTATTTTGAAAACTTGTTGCTAGCAACGGTGAATTATTATATCTTCCGATTTCAGCAAATTTATTATCTACTGTATTGTTGAAAAATTGAAAATTGTTAGTATAAATTGTTGGTATATTTGTATATATTCATCAGTTCGTTACGTTGTACGTTTTGTGCTGTACTATTATGATAAATACTTTGAAACAATAAACTAGAAATGTTTATAAGATATTATAAGCAATAGAGCAGCATACATGTAAGAACGAAACGAAGTATTAACTGGATGGAGTGTAATGCTATCTGATTTTCAAATAACAAACAATAAAACACAGAACACGTTATAAAGTGTGTTAGACGTCATTAACGGCGAATAGTTGGTAGGATAGATAGTTCCTTCCCATTAGAACTAGATAAAATAGTACTGCCTGCGTAGTGTTAAACAGTTTACCAATATTGTTCATTCTTATTAACATGTAGCTTTGTAGCAATGTCGTATGTTTATAGGAATGTGAACTATGGTTTCTGTTTCCGTAATAGTTGATAGTTTGTTGTTTTAGTTTTGTCCAATGACTAATTACGTAAGTGCCAGATATCTAGTAAGCAAGTATACCGACTCTGTTGCAACTTTAACAAATTATTGTGTCATTTTGAAAATGATCAAAATCCACATACACATAATTTGATTCGAATATGAATAAACGGTATTTATTTCGTATCTATTGTTTCCTTTTTAGTGCATTATCAATTCATGTTAATTAAAAATATTATATGATATAACTTAACATTTGTGTGGTTTTATTATATTAATTTCATGGTCATTTTAATTAGAGTTGAAACAGAGTTTAAACCTTTGCAAATCAGAAACGAAGAAATAAGAATTTGTCTTGATCATTCTGATACAGAATGATAAGCTTTTCCTCTAGTTTAGTGTAGAATACGATACGTTATATTGGGTCTATACTTTATCTGTTGTTCCATCTTAATTTATAACAATTGTATTTTGTGCTGTTTTATCATAACGTTGGTATCTTCTGATGTTTCATTGTAACGTTGAGAAATTGTAATGATAGTACCCTTTATGATGTCCTTTTGGTACAATGACACCTTTGGTGTTTCATTATAACACTGGAACCTTTTGTTGTTCCGGTATAATTGGTTACACCTGTACACGTACCTTCTGTTGTTCCGTTGTGACACTGGTACCTTCTGTTGTTCCGTTGTGACACTGGTACCTTCTGTTGTTCCATTGTGACACTCGTACCTTCTGTTGTTCCATTGTGACACTGGAACCTTCTGTTGTTCCATTCCAAACAAAACTGTTTACAACTGTACACGTACCTTCTGTTGTTCCGTTGTGACACTGGAACCTTATGTTGTTCCGTTGTGACACTGGAACCTTCTGTTGTTCCGTTGTGACACTGGTAGCTTCTGTTGTTCCGTTGTGACACTGGTAGCTTCTGTTGTTCCATTGTGACACTGGTAACTTTTGTTGTTCCATTGTGACACTGGAACCTTCTGTTGTTCCGGTGTAACTGGTTACAACTGTACACGTACCTTCTGTTGTTTTATTATGGCAGTTGTACCCTTTAATGTTTCAATGTAACACTGATACATTGTAATTGATTTTCCGTGGTTACAATGGCGCTTTCTGATGCCCTATTTTTATAGTTGTATTTTCTATTTTCATTATGACACTGGTACCTTCTGTTGTTCCATTGTGACACTGGTACCTTCTGTTATTCCGTTGTGACACTGGTAACTTCTGTTGTTCCATTGTGACACTGGTACCTTCTGTTGTTCCATTGTGACACTGGTACCTTCTGTTGTTCCGTTGTGACACTGGTACCCTCTGTTGTTCCATTGTGACACTGGTACCTTCTGTTGTTCCATTGTGACACTGGTACCTTCTGTTGTTCCGTTGTGATACTGGTACCGTCTGTTGTTCCGTTGTGACACTGGTACCTTATGTTGTTCCATTGTGACACTGGTACCTTCTGTTGTTCCATTGTAACGATGGTATCTTTTGATGTTTCATTGTACCATGGGTACTTTTGAATCACAATATTTATTATAAACTACGATTATCAGTTGAATATCAAGTTTGTCCTTATTACTTAAAAGTATGGACCCATTGTACAAGGACGAGCTAGTATTGTTTGTTCTTTAATGCATTTCATTTTGATTTATTAGCAAATAGTTGCGATTATGGTTTAAATATAACTGCTGGCTATGTTGTAATTATTTTCGGTATCATATATCGAAATTATCATTTAATATTTACACCCGTATACATTGTATGCTTTGTCCATTCCTGAAACGATTACAGCGTTAGAAAATATCATTTAATAAGCTAAGTTTATACGTTGTACATAATGCTTCCATTGTCATATAATTGTATTATCATTTAATGAAGAATACCAATGCGTTATTCCCAACTCTTTGTTTTAGATTTCTTTTCATTTTATCAAAGATTATTTATATTTCTAGAGTATTTATCTTGTGTAAGATATTTATCAAGTTAACTTCCATCAATTATTTAATTTACATTTTACATTTATTGCTATTCTTTCAATATATCACCACAATGTTATTTGACATAAAAGTATTATTCCTATTATTTTAATTGCAGTTAATACTATTTTAATCCTATATCAGCGTTTATAAATAGATGTAATCGATATGCAGCGAAATTAAGGATTTATCCCTATATTGCGTTACACATATGTTATTGTTTCCCCCTTTTTTATCTGCTTATCCTGTTCCTATACTCTATAACATGCAGCTTTGTTGTTTTCCTATTTATTTCAATGTCAATTAGTATGTGTCTTGTTCAAAGCTTGTGATCGAGATATATTTTATTTTTTTAAAAATGGATATAATGTATGTGCTTTCAATCATTTATTAAATTGAAATATGCATTTGTCGCTTTTCGGCATTCCGAATGATTTCCTAACGCCTATTTTCACATTGTCTTTGCAGGTGTGATATTAAATGACTTCGCAGATGAAATCATATTAGATCCAAAACTAATTGCAAGACATTATGTCAAATCCTGGTTTTTCCTTGATTTGATAAGTTCAATTCCAATGGACTATATTTTTCTTATGTGGGATGCAGAGGCAGATTTCAACCAGCTTTTCCACGCAGGTACGACAGCTTCAATGGGCCCATCTCCATACTGGCAAGGTGATCATTCTCGTATTTTATCTCTCAAACGACGCCAAGTTAAAATAGGCTATCCATTCATGTTCCATTCCTACTTTGTCTTATCCACTTGACCATTTTCATTATAAGGGTGGGGCATTGCTTGCTGTAGACATTGCGGCATTCACTGTTATGTTAAATGTGCACGTCAGTGTGACAATAACGACGTATCCGCTGCCTGCTGCTAGTGTCACTGCCTGACAAACTCAAGCTTGATTTTTTGTGTTGGATAATGTTGCTTCATATTGGTCTAGAATTCATAGGAATTATATGCATGGCTGTTAATTGATATTACAATACGTGTGAAATTGTGGATATTTGAAAATAAATTTATCAAAACAAAAATTAATAAAATATGTAAACTATTAGTATTATATTTAGTGATCTTATTTACCAGATATTAAATAGTTTCACTAAAGCAAAAATGTAATTGCGTTTTTAGAAAAGATTTAGTTGGCTGCTGAAGCAAAGCACAGTAACTGTAGGATATAATTTAGTTTATTAGTTTTGTGTCACTGTAAATATCTAAAAATGTGATAACAAGTTTAAACGGGAATTGCATTTGGCAATAATTAATGTTAACCAAATAGGATATCGTTATAGCAAATATAGATCACATTCGTAGCAAAAGCATGTTCGGATGAAGCCTCGAGATAGACATTAGGACAGGAGAAATGAATCATATTGTTTGTGGATAACAAGCAAACTATCGATTTGCTGCACCATGTACCTAACATAGAAATGTGGATTTTGCGTTTATATCAGGAATCAAATGCCCTGCTTGCACCTTTCCACCTGTCATGTCCTGCACCTATATTATACATGTATAACTGTTAGCCGTATATACCCCAGTGATGTCCTTTATACTGTATATGTATGCACACGTGTATTGGTACGCTTGGCTTTATAACTTTACTATTTCTTCTTCTCAGAAAGGTCAACAGACGTCTATATGCAAATGTGAGAATGGTCGCCTTACAGTTTCATCATCATTTTTTTTAAATTTATTTACCTATATAACATTATCTTATCATTAATATAATGTTGTGCCGTTTTAACACATTTCGTAAATTTAACAGTTTAATATCTATTTTATTTACTTAAAGGGCCATTACAGATCAGTTAAGAGAATATTTATTTGATATATCGGAATTAAAACTTGTGTTCGATTAAATCATGTTTATTAACATAGTGTTTAGAAAAAGTTGATGTCTCATGAAATTTACAACATGAAACACGTTACATAGATTTTGTACGTCATCAGATTTGTCAAAATCTGTTCTGTTATGGTCTGTGTTGGTCCGTCCACGTTCTGCATGCTTCATTTGTCTGTCATCGAAGTATGTCTGCTATGTCGGGTTTATTTTGTGGACCAGTTACTTTTTTATTCACTTTTGGATTTTGTTATGTTTCAGGGTAAATTTCATTGTGTGACAAAAAAATACCCGTATGAAAACGAATCGTTGATAATTAATATAATAGCGTAATAAAAGCTTTGATGTTTCCGTGTTTGTACCAATGACATTCACCACCATACTGCTCATCTATATCAAATGACACTTTCATGTATAATAGTATTCAAGCGAAAAATGCATGCAGAGTTTTCATAAAACAGTATATGAAATATGTTTCACATTCGTTATATGTCCACACTACCATCATATTAATGCTATCACAAACACCAGAATGTTGTAACGTGCACATGGGTTGCACATTCTTGCGATGCTGATTGCTAATAAATATATCTTTAAAGCCATCATTTTGATTTTCACCTTTGTTTATCGTAATTGCTGTGTTGCAATGTTACTTTATCACAGCACCAAATTCAAATGGCTTTTCTATAAGTCATGAATGCAATGATCTAGGTGCACACGTCACAAATACTATGACGTCATAATAGTAATGGATACCACTGATCCCGTATTGAAGATGATGGTTCCATTCATTAAATTTACATACACGATTCGTGCACTTATTTGAACCAAATACAATATTGATATTATGTATTTTCCCATAAGATTGAGATGTGAAATATCATAAATATATTTATATATTGAACTGTTTTCGATTTTTACTCTTAGTCAATATGAATACCATCTGCAAATGACCAATTCCGTGACGGGCAATGTGTCATTTTCAGTTAGAAATAACATTGACTAACTATAAATACCAACTCAAATGTATTGCTTACATTATTTCGATATATCACTAATTCCACTTTTCAAAACGTTATTGCCTAATTCAAATAATGTTCTCTGGTTAGCATGTGTGTACGATTGATTTTATTCTTCGGTTAACAAACAAATGAAATAAAAAATGATGAGATTTATACCAACTATTAACTTTACTTGTGGGTTTTTTCACATTTCTTAACTAACTTTGATGTCAAGTAATGTGTAGTCTTCTTTTCTTTTACATTGCAATTCAGTCTTTGTATTTTGTTTGCTATATCTGTGATTTGGATTTATAATGTAGTCTTTGTCATTCACTAAATATGGTGTCTGTAGCTGTAACAATATAATCAGCATTAACGCATCTCATAGGATATATCAACATACAACATATTAATACAATGCAAAGGTGTGCTTTATCGGTTTGTTCCAGGGAGAGCACTCCGAATGCTGCGCCTGGCAAAGCTGCTTAGTCTTCTCAGACTCCTCAGATTGTCCCGCCTCGTGCGCTACGTTCAGCAATGGGAGGAGGTAAGACGCGACCCCCGGTTGCCATTCCGAACGCGTCCCAGGGTTACCAAAGCTCTGGTTCACAGCAATTTGATGTTTTTGTTTCAAACTTATATTCTTTATTTTATATGCTAGTTGTTTATCATTTGTTGATTGTTCTTTAAGATTTGTTGATTGTTCTTCAAGATTTGAAAAAAAGTGGTATAGATGTACTTTAATTATTTATATCTAATTTCAAATCTAAACAGACAGAAAGTGGACAACACATAATTTATTTCTTATCAGTATACACTCTCTTTAACTTTTTTATCTGTCTTTTAATTTCAAATTTCAAATATGTTTATAGGTTAACTATGTTACACATTTAGTTCATAAACTTATGTTTGTTTTCCTTTTCTTACCTCCCTTCATTCTTTTTTCTATCTTCATTCTAGCATATGGCAAAAAATGTACGGTATACGTATACTAGCACCATAGTGTTCTGTGTAGCAATGTTGAAGTAGAACGAAATTATAAAATACAGAATGAAACCAAAAAAACCAACAAAGATATAATATGCTTCTCTCAAATCCCTTACTCTACAGATATACACTTTCACTTTTTTGAAAAAATATTGGCACTTAGAACTCACAGTACTGTAGCACAGAATCTATCCACTGTTTTTGTTCTAAAAGGGAGGGAAGTGGCTATGCTAAATCAATTTGCTTTTACTTTTGTCTATCTCTCTAATCCACACTAAATCTGGCTCTTATGGGCACCTTTCACATTATTTCTGCATGCATGATTTAACCCATATGGCGTACTTTATGTCTCTTTGTTATATATTTTGCGCATGAACATTAGATAGTTATTGTTTCGTTGTCTTGGTATCTATTTACTAACTCGCCTCACCTAAGATTGAAACTATATACATGCTTAGACCAATAGATTTCAATACTTCAAGTTAGGTTTCCATTTAACAATTTTGCAGCATTTAAAATATTGTGAGCCATTGATGTGCTACTGAAATGAATTTTGTGAATATATACACGAATCTTTTTTACTCTATATGTCGGCATGAAGTAATGCAAAAAATAGATTAACACTAAACTTAATAACTATAATAACGGAACAATTTCCATCTTAACTGAACGTTTTGCTGTTAAGTGGATTGTCTCTTAAATGCTTCGTATTAAGCATGCTATGCAATTAAGACATTTGTTTTCCCATCAGTTTGAAGGAAGCCCCTGTTTCGCAATGTGCGGACGTCGCAGACGACCCGGGGTGAGTGCCTTTCAGTAGGAGTGATTTACAGACCAATTTATCTCTGCTTTATATAGTAGCTGCGATTAAATTGGCCATTGTTATAATATTGCTTGCATTACGGCGTTACTTTTAGCACTTACCCCTGCTGACGTAGCTGCACGAGACAGCGAGGTATTTGGGTTGTGTGTTTGCAATTTATTTATTTATTTTTATCCCTACAATAGATAAAGAGAACATCTACATTTACGTGACAATCAGCTCCTATATCGCAACAGTATATTCTATACCTTATTGCTTACAAACCAGTGTCTCTAGATGTAAATATTCTGATAAATCTTAGCGAAAATGTATTACTAAGGGTCAGTACGTTAGGGTACAGATTGGTATACAAAGAGGTCTACTACATAGTTCAAACACTGTGGCACAATGACACAGCTGGATGTTTAGGTAACAAAACGTGTGTCATATAGATTTCAAGATGTAATAAGTTTATGATACAGTTATATTTTTTTTTGCATTAGTTCATTCGTATGTAACACTTGTCGATTGTTTATTTAACAAAATGTGTTACGGTTATTATGTTACCTATATGGTGCTTTAGTAACAGATACCGATGTACACGGATTTTGACAAAATCATAATAACTCACCGTTATTTTACATTGGAATGCATGAAATGTTAGTAGAATGTAAAAGCCGTTGAATGATGATATAATGTTATATGGGGACAATTTGTATAGCTTACACAATGTTTTAGTCTTGTATGTATGAATCGATCACTTAGCTATTGCATCTCGATTTAAGTTGATTAACGTACTTGTTGTATTGACATATGTACAGTTTAGTCAGTTAACGTACTTGAAGGCACATACCATGATAACTAAATACAAAACAATGCACTATGGTAAGTTATCACTGTAGCTCAGTTGCTTTTGCCCTATTTTCTATTGCACATTATACACACAATTACACGTAACTTACTCTGCACGCGTATCTAACATAACACTTTTAACAACTATGTTTTATTATGTGTGTGTATGATTCATATATACCAATCCGACCGATACATCTGCGAGACACGTTTTCTGTACTACTGGTTTTAAATATACTTCAACATAACTTTAAGACAAATATTTAACTAACATTATTTGTACATTATTTTCGCATTATTTCAACTGAGTGAGACCTTTGTAATACGCTTATATTATTTTATGCTGACGGAATAATGTGAATCATTGCAGCAAGAAGTTGCAAAATAAATGTCATTTTTTGTTGTAATTCAGGCTGTATTACTGTACATCAGTTTTCGCAAACACCTATTTCAATAGTCAGCTTTAGAAGAATTATGCGTGAAAAAAATGGATTTCTCGTGACATTGGTATTCGTAATCAACATGAATTTACGAGAGAAGATATCTGTCGATATTTGAAAACTTAGCAGTTTGTAAAACATGTGCTGTTATTATTGATTGTATATGGGTATCATCAAAACATCATAGCATGATAACAGTGGTCCACTTTTATTTATATTTATCATACTTTTTATTTGAAGTCTGATTTAATTAGTAAATCTGTATATAGAAGAGCAAGCATAGGTTTCCAATTCACCTAAGATCTATGGAATGAATCTACGAATTTTTTTTAAATACAAAATCTTGACGATGTTCAAAAATCCAATATGAAATGGGATCGAATGTAAAATTTTGTTCATCGCATAACCAAATATTCAAATAGTATTGCATATACTCATGAAAACATCTTGAAATTGAAATATCGACCTTTTGGCTCAAGGGTTTTTCATATCTGACTTTACAAAACTTTGGAACGGACTGGACGCCATGACTTTTCCTAGTTGTGACGACACTCGTAAAATAATGGAAACCTTAAACCAATCACAGCGATTCCATGTGGAATTAAAATAGTATTGAATTTATTAATTAAGTGTTGGGACAATAATTGCAGGAAAGTTAAATGATAAATAGAATATTCCATTTACATTATATGAAAAATAGTTTACATGTATCAATGTATGTGCGTATTAGATTATTTCATTTCATCCCTATGCATCATTGTATATGTTCATTTAATGTAATGTTATCATTTTTGCTTTAAATCGAAACATATATGAAAGATTTCGACATTTCAGTTTGCTGGTTATTTTGTTTGTGTCATTTAACCTCCGATATATCCGACTTTCTGTGCAATATTTAGTACGTTTTATATAATCTTTTCATTTGATTGCAAATTCTTCACTAAGCACAATATTTAACCAAATACATAACAATGCACAAGTGTATTAATCCACTTCCCTCCCTCGGACATAAGTACATTTAGCCGCCTATACAAGTACTCTTTATACACTCTCCTACCGCTGTTATCTTCCTTGCTGGTGTTTACGTTCCAGTCAAACACGTTGTTATATTAAAATTGTCCCTCTTAACATTGAAATGAAAAGCGTAGTCCGTACTTTTTTACAAGTTCGGAAGTATTCGCACCTTTGGTTCAAATAGTTTTATTACAATTCTACTCAAAACCATATACTATTCTTTCACTCAAAATGTATATTTATCTTATCACTTTCATGATCCTACCCTACTTCTATCAAACCATTTCCATTGTTTAACATTCCGGGTGCGTTTCTATTGTATATTTATCATTTTTCCATCTCTTATTTTCAATCAAATTAATCGGTACGGCTTTTTGTCAATACCAGTATAAGTTTCCCCTTTGTGATCTCTACTATGATAAGATGATAAAATATCAAATCTCAGTGACTTATCATGTCACACAATAAAAAAGAAATGTGTATTACTTCTAACCAGAATTGACATCAAAACAACAAATGTATGTACAAATTTGTCATGAATTCCTTTTGTGATGTACTGTTAAACCTCAATCAATGCTCCTCGTTCCATTTGCTTCCTCGCTTATTATTTTTTCTAATTTTTAAAGAATGTGTTATACCATTCCCTCAGTTTATTACCAAACCCCTTGATATTACTCAACTTTCTTTGAACAATAATGATGGCAGCATAACGAGGTTTTACAGTACGAACATAAAAGCGATCTTTTATACCACTGTTATCCATATGAAACCTACCCTGCTGATACCGTTGATGGTCTTCTTTGATATAACTGTGATATTGTATTATATTGTGCTGAATAATCTGGATTATTTCATTTACAGTTGTAAGAAGACAGTGTATTAAAATATGGTAATTTCCATTGGCTTTTAGTATTTACATGGAAGTTTAAGCGGATTTTCAACCTTGTTTCCCCAATGCTCATATTGGGCCATTAGAATGGTTGTCTTCAGTTTGTCATACCAATCTCTCAGGACTATTTAGAGGATTGCTTGACAGGAAATAAAGATTTGTTATACATTATCTACTTTTGTGTTTGCAGTTTTTAGCTTTCGCAGGGAAGTTCATGCGGATCTTCAATTTACTATGCCTAATGTTTCTATTGGGACACTGGAACGGATGTCTCCAGTTCCTAATACCGATGCTGCAGGATTATCCTGACGATTGCTGGGTGTCTATTGAAGGGTTGAAGGTTTGTAGTTTTGTAGACAGTAAGCTTTGTGTAATCTACTGTTACATGTACATCCCTCCAGGTACGTGTGTGCCCTTGATGTATGTATTAGTTACACTATGATATAAACATTCATTGTGTTATCGGTTGTATTAACTTATGACTACCTTGCTTTTCTAAATACTCTTATATAACTTCTGATTTGTATTTCGAGGCTTTGTATACAGACCACTTAACACATACTTCTGGTTGCTTTTCGATATTATTGTGATAATCATTTCGCATAGCTAACACTGTTGATTCCTGTACATAATTCAACGTTTAATTACTATCAGGTTATAGATACACATATGTTGTGCATTGCAAAATACCGTATCAATTATCAAATTAAGCAAATAAAAGCTTAAAAGGATATTTCTAAATTTTAAAAAATAAATGTACAAAACTAAATATTATTTTATTTTTGTTTCGAAAGTAACACTTGCCGGTAATCTAAACGACGCGAAGGTATCCCATCTTATTCCTGTGATAAAATAGGACATTTTTCAAAACTGAAGATAGATACCTGACGAATCCTTAATATAGTGACAGTTGTTTTATATAATGGGAATCTTAAGAACAAATATAGGTGCGCAATAAAGCAATACTACATAAGTGTTCATCTGTCGTCTCAGATTGCACTCGTTTATCGCGGAAATGAATAATTTGCTCTCGGACTAAAGCTATTATGAAATATATCTATTCGTGCAATGTATTCGTGTAATCAGAACGTCAGTAAAAAAAAAAGCTTGTAAAGTATCGTATGTTCATATTTCATTTGACCATATTTAAAATAAATAAAAAAATTATTTATATCATGGTTCGTTTTCGGCATTTTTACAACTTTCAAGAAAAACAATAATAATATAAACAAACCTGCATATGATTAAATTCTACTCTTGACAGATAAAATGCAATCGTAGCTGTTCACACCTTACAATGCACAAGTATCATTTAAAAGCATGGAAATAGGATTTCGAGAAGCTAAAAAAATGCCCAACAGATACATACCCTTTGTCGCTATAATGTCAGACCTGGGGATATTTCTAAGGACAAAATTAATAGCATGTTTGATTAGATGCGTTCGTGTCTTCCATAACATAGCATAGACAGATAAAAGTTAGGGGGAATGCACATATAACACAACGCCAGCACACAGGTCCGAAAGAACGTCAACCATTGTTAAAACCACAATGTTAACTGTCAAAATCAATAATATTAGTCACTCCCACAAGAGTTTTGTGTCATTCGGACTTATTCTTTTCGTATTTAGTGTCCAGTTGTTTTCCTAACGTCATGAACAAAAATGGAATTTATATGCTGGTAAAGCATTTGTACAATGAGAGCCGCGCATAAACAGCAAAAAATAATAATGCACCAGCTAATTCAGTTTGCACCGTTAGGTAAGACAGACTGTACAGTGTACCAATACACACGTTCAGACTTATCGCTAACATGATAATATGTACGAAATGGAAAATAAACCTAAAATCATGCAGAATGTATACACTAAAAAATTCATTAAGTTACAGACATTTATTGTAATAATAAATATATATGAAGAGAAAAATTGAATTTCTATAAATCATGTCTATTGATTGACCATCTATGTTGAAACTATCTTCGGGGACTTTGAAATTTCTATACCATCATCAACCAATAATTGCTTACTCAATTTTTAATAACCCATCACAAAATGGAGGCTATTTAACAATATATGAGTACCAGTTTAAAGAAAGGCCCTGCTATCTATGTTTACAATATAATCCCACATTGGTCAACTTCAAATGATATCACATGCCAGTCATTTTTCAACCATCTGTATGTGAAAGTATGCCAGTCATTTCTTTTATTATCATTATCATTTTATTTATATCACGTCGATTTATTTTTATTCTAGGAAGCTCATTGGGCTGAACAGTACACATGGGCTTTATTTAAAGCCCTTTCCCACATGCTTTGCATTGGTTATGGCCGGTTTCCACCCCAGAATATGACGGACACTTGGTTGACAATACTGAGTATGCTCAGTGGTGCCACATGCTATGCACTATTTCTTGGTCATACCACCACCATTATCCAGTCCTTCGATACATCGAGACGACTTTACAATGAAAAGGTATTGACACAAAACACTAGCATGCAATGTCTTATAAAATTGAATGTGTGCACAATTAAATAGCACAAATTTTGAACCCTTACAATGATCATTGTGAAAGTTGTTTTCAGCAACAATTACATTGTTTACTCACAGGTAATGTTAATTTCCGGGAAATAAATTAAGGAATCCATTTCTTTTTGGTAAACGAGTACCATTGTTTGCATCCGTTAAAATATATCAAGCGTTAATATCCGTTCGACTCCTCGCGCTGCAACAATAATAAAAATAAAAATCAGCACATGGAAACAAAATGAATCATGCTTGAAACGTAATATTGTATATTGTCAGTTCTACATATTTTTTAAATGTAACGAAAAGTCGATCATGCTCGTGTCGGATAATAGACCCCTTGATGCGGTGGCATACAACTTCGCATGTGTTGTTGTATTGATATGTATGTATTCCACAAAATAATCTAGCTTTGCAAAGTTTCACACAATATGGTGCAGATCTCTGTCGATCATTTACAATATGTGCATTGTTAAATTTCCAAATATGTTAAGATAGTAGTAAGTTTCCTCCATTTCAGCTTTTATTGATATTTAAGAATACACCCTCATCATTTTCAAAGTATCTCACTTTTTCCTCAAAGCAATCTGAGTGAATGCTGACCAGAAGAAAAAAAAGATTATCGAAGCCGACATAATTTATTTAACTACAATGTATCAAATTATGTGAAGTTTATCTATAATAAATGTTTAAGTCAAATTTAACGTTTAGATACATTAGCAAACAAATCCATAAATTGATCACAGAAAAGGATTTCAGATAGTTCTAGCTTAAAACCATTAATCAAAGATTAAATGTTACTGATATGAACTACATAATCTGTTGTGAGTGTCATTTGGCTACCTTATCTCCTTTTTAGGGAAAGCGATGAAAAACTTTTAAAGCTTTTAAAAGTGTCTACAGATAAAATGGAATTCATGTTTTTCCGTAATCGCTGTGAATGAAACATTAATTCTTCATTTGAAATTGTACAAACATTAGGGTGTCAGTTTGCTGACTTAGCTTCATATACCCCTACCTCATACTTCCGGGGTAAACGGTCCCATTCAGTTAGGTTGTCCGTACTATGGTATCAAGCTCAGATTTGATTATACTTCATCGGTTCAGACTTATACATGAAATAGTTAAAATGACAATAATTCCTTTTCTCGTAGGGCTACTTTTCTATCCTCATTTTTATAATTAGAGCACAAACAAAAACATTGAGTGAAAATATACCTTAATTTTAAAACATATGCGGTTGCTTTGTTCCCCAAAAACCTTACAAGAAAAAACGATGATGTATGGATGTATGAATTTGTAATGATATTTAGTTAAGTATGTTGATTTCCATAATCAAATAATTTT
The DNA here is from genome assembly GCF_002113885.1 of Mizuhopecten yessoensis. Taxonomy (NCBI): domain Eukaryota; kingdom Metazoa; phylum Mollusca; class Bivalvia; order Pectinida; family Pectinidae; genus Mizuhopecten; species Mizuhopecten yessoensis. Next base: position 510,191 of record NW_018403431.1, on the reverse strand, counting down.
GGAATGCCTGTAAACCCGACTAATAAAATGAGGGAAACATGTATGACTTCTTATCAAAATCAACATCGAAGTGAGAAGGGGCATACAAAGAAAGTGTGTCTATGTAATTAACAACGCTGTGAAAGAGGGAGTGTCAACAATGTGTTACCTTGACAAATATCAAAAACTCAGTCAATAAGGAATTGTCAACATCGTGTTAATATTTCGTAAAATGAAGGGCCCAGTGAAACGCAGTTTGTCAACAGTGCGTTACTAACAACGCCGTGAAATGCATTGACAGTGACTGGTAACTATGTAACAAAATCAACAACGCAGTGATATACATTGTGACAATAACTGGCAACAATGTAACAAAATCAACATTACAGTTAGCTAGAGCACGACAATAATGTGTGACTTGTAACAAAATAAACAAACCAATGAAACACATTATGTCAGCAATTTTAACCATGTAGCAATATCAACAAAACAGTGAAACGATGCGTAGCAACTATGCATAACTACGTAGGGAAATAACAACATATATTGGCTTTCCTCGCAACTCTATTGATTGCTTAGTCATTATGTGGTTATACCTAAACTATTGAAAGGTGGGTTTTTTTTCTAGCCTTATAGTGTCTTGTTTGTCATTTACTATTAACACATTCATACATAGCTGAAAACGTGCCAATAATAATCCGATAATGTACGGTTCAGCGGAAGTAAATATATCGAATATAGGTTTTTTAATGCAATACTTAGCTATTTTAAAACTAAAAAAAATATGTTTGGCTTGAGTGCTTTTAATAATAAACCACGCATCGAAAACAACAAATCCCGGCTGCCAATAACCCTATTGGACAGTTCTGATGTATATAATGGCTGTGCTATTAGTACTTGTACTAGTGATTGTACTAGAAGGTGTGTTTACTTCCTGTTTTCAGAACCTCCCACTGTAACAGGAGTTCATTGTCCATTAATCACCGTAGGGTTTTGTTCGCGGATTGATCTCCCTTATTTATTTCTTACCTACAGTTCAAACAAGTGGAGGAGTATATGATATACCGGAAATTACCCCGGCGATTGCGCCAGAAGATATCGGAGTACTATGAACACCGATACCAAGGGAAGATGTTTGATGAGGAGAACATTCTCATGGAACTGAACGAATGTCTAAGACAGGTTAAAATACTTTTCATCGTCATTACCGAGTGTTCCACTGCATATCGTTTATTTTATAAATACTTTTATATTTGCTTCATGTTGTAATGATTGTATTGTCACTTCTATATAGACGTCATAATGCAGAAATCATATGATGTTATACATATGGTTTATATCGATGCAGGTTGCGATTGTGGTATCGAATATTAATAAATGATTTGTTTAATAATTCAGAAATGTTAATGATTTTTAGTAATGGAATGATCTGTAATTCGAAGATATTTCTTTTCTCCAGAAAATCATCAAATATTTCCTGAAATGCCGTTTCTGTATCTTCTAGTATATTCAACCCTAATCACATAACTAGCATGTACTACAAGTATATCACCTTAGATATATACACACCAGCTGATCTCTTTATTTTATTTCTAGGATATTATCAACCACAATTGCAGGGCACTAGTGAAGTCAGTGCCGTTCTTTACAAATGCCGACCCCCAGTTTGTGTCGGAAGTTATAAGTAAATTGATCTTTGAGGTTTATCAGCCTGGTGATTTTATTATACGCGAAGGTACAATGGGAACCAAAATGTACTTCATATCTGAGGGTATTGTGGACATTATCACAATCGACAATGAGGTAGCTACGTCTCTGTCCGATGGGTCTTACTTTGGAGGTGAGTGCACACTCTATAACCAGTTCACTATGTAGACAACAGTTACATCAATTTGATGGAGGATGCTTAATAGTCACTTGTTTAAAACCATTTGATACATCATCTATTGCACGGGTCTAACTAACAAGCAATGTTTTGATAATTTGATAATATAACTATGAATTGATGACGTACCATGTTTGACATATGAACAGTAAACCAAAATTATTATATCTATTATATATTACTTTTACGGTAATACAAACTAATTCTGAGTCTTCTTCTTATTTCCAAAACACGTTACAAGTTTAGTATCATAATAGTATATTCTGCCGTTCATTTTTGTTAACAGAAATCTGCCTACTGACCAATGCCAAGCGAGTCGCAAGCGTGAGAGCGGAGACATACGTCAATGTTTACTCATTATGTGTCAACCACTTTAACATTGTGCTAGAACGTTACCCAGTCATGCGTAGAACGATGGAGAGTGTTGCTGCGGAACGCTTAACAAAGATTGGTAAAAATCCCAGCTTGGTAAGCAGTCGAGCCGATCTAGAGGAAGACCAGAAACTGGTAAACGAAATCGTGATGGAATCTACGCCTGTAGTAACCAGTGCTAGTGAGGACGAGGATAAGGACTCAGACGACAGTTCAGAGAGCTCAAAAAGCTCTAGAAAGAAAAGGAAATTTAAATTCGATTTTACGGGAAAACTTCATCGTATAACAGAAGAACGGAAATCGAAATCGAAAGAAAGCCTGAGAGACTTAGATATACCTAATGGGAAAGTAAGTAGAATGAAGAAGGCGCCATCTGGCCCTAATTTGTTTGGACTCAGAGTTCCTCATTTTCCCGAAAGGAGGCGCTCAGGTAGCGTTGGTGCTGACTTGAATCGAATGCAACAGTCCTCTTGTTCAGACGAATCGCGCAGAGACTCTGATCCGGAGGACCTCAAGGAAAGCAGTAGAAGGTCCAGCTTTCTTGGCACGAAACTGTTTAAGCCATCAGAACATAAACACAAAGTTAAGAAATCTAGAGACAAACGAAAATCAACAGATGACTCCCCGCCATCAGATGGCAAAGGTGCGATGAAGTTTTTGAAAATTCCTGATTCAAAGGAAACAAAGGAACAAAAACAAAAATCCAAGGAAGAGATGGCAATTCATCGAAGAAGCATGGGAGACGGAGAGGAATCATCAGATAAACTGCCAAAAGCGCCCTCCTGTTTAGCACAACCAAAGGAGACGACGATTACTGAAAAACCCGCAACTCGTCCCACTGAGCTTGAGCCAAGTGCAACAACCAAGGCGACGGAGCCTTGTAAACTTAACGTTCCTACTGCCAAGGATGACAACTCTAAACCAGAATCGTCTCGAATATAGTAAGAGCGCAGAGAGCCTAAATATAATGCCATGTTCCCATGCACTGTGTGGTGTGTAAAATGTGCTTCTGTGTTGTTGAACGATAGTATTGTCTAAACTCGCACAAACGTTAAATACGATTAACGATTAGTTTCAATCTGTCAGGACAGGACACAACATCTTACATTAACATATCAGGGAGTTGGATACTCGTTGGCTGCCTCGTCTTGGTCGGTACACAATTCTCATTTCAGTACTGACACACATCTGCTTCCTATATGGTAGTGTTAGTAGTCGTAGAGACGCGTGTCTGTGCTGTGGCGTTGGAGACAGCTTGCCAAAGTTCGTCCTTTAGTGAGTTCCATTAGTTTTGACATTGTCATATACACATTGTAAATATCCATTACAAAACAATGTCAACAAATATTGGTTTTGACGTGGGATGGATGATAAACATCAAGTTACAGTTATATTTGTTTACAAAGTAAGAAATCTTAGTTATTTTTATTTACAAAGCAAGAAGAAAATGCAATTTTTAATCACACATTTTGTACGTTAATGGTGGTATTGATATCGTTTTATTTCGCTTAAATAGTTCAATGTTGATGGAACTATATCAATTTTCATATTACGACAGGACTGCGTGATCGTTTCTGTCAGCGAACACGCAGAGACCAGCAGATAGCTGTTTTTTTTTCTATCAAGATAGAAATTATTGTGAAAAATCATGAATGTTGGATTACTCTCGAGACTAAGCATTCCGATGAAATACTCATTTTCCTCAATACTACTCGAAGCTGACCCTTGAAAGCGTGTGTGATAGCAATCGTAATCTACTAAGAGCAAATCGCAAAAAGAAGCAAATTGTTATTTTATATGAATATGTCGATTATATCTATTAATTAAATAAATTTAGGTTCTATTTGATACTGATTATTGTTAAAAAAAATGTAAATACAATTTCTGTTAATCCGTAATTTATGTGTTTGTACATATCATTTTCAGTATGTGCCAAATTTAGTTTCAGTTATTGACAACGAATGTGGAAATCTTCTATGATAGATAATAAGTCACATTTTACAAGATTAATTTTCGAAAAGTAACGCATTTTGAATATTAATGTATCCAAAATAACAAAACAGTTATCGTTTAATATACAGGTTTTTATTCAAAAATTTAATGGGACTTACACCGATTCCTGAGAAGAATTTCATAGAAAAAGTTTAATCGCTTTACAAACTGGAAATGTGAAAATAAATTCTTAATCATAACAATTTTATTTCCAATCATAGAAACAACGTCTGGTATACATATTATCAAGAATTAAAATTGTTGTCTTACGTTTCATTACAATACCACATGCTATAATAAATATTGCTATGTCCATATACCTTGGTGATCTAATAGAAGGTACGTTAGTCTTTCATTTTTAGGCCAAATATTTTGCATATTTACTTTCATGATTGCCATACAAACAATACCATTATCACAACGTATTGATCATTAGAAATATGTTATCATAATGGTAAACTATATGCAAAATACATGGCCTATCATATACATATATCTATATATTACACGTTGATGGTAGAGTAAACATTGAGTGATCCTAGGCTATGTCCAACTGTCGTGTGGTAGAGTAAACAGTGAGTGATCCTAGGCTATGTCCAACTGTTGTGTGCGATGTGAGCAGCTGATTGTATTTAGGCGAATGTATTAGGTGTATTTTGTATAATATGTGTAAATAAGATAAAATCGCCTATATTACGATCAAGTATGTACATTGTATAAATAAGATACAAATTAGACGTATATTTGTCCATATGTGGGTGTTAATGTATACCATACAATGTAACAAACGATAATAATATGCACGTGCTTCTTCCCGTCATGTAAGTACACTGACCAAAGCCTTGTCAAAGACAGCGTCATATACATTATCTTATCTTGTGGCAGTACGGACCGTTAAGTCTTTTACATGTACATATCAACATGCGGCAACGGTGTTATTTTACGTTAGACCCACTTACACCAAATTATTCTTTTTTTCCAAAATGAATCCTTTTACGATACCAGGGCATCAGTATAAAGTATTCAAAGTTAGTATGAGGTAAAATCTAACGTGTACACAGGGAGACTATCCCACTTGTAAAGTTTACCATAAAATTCCTAAGACATGTGCCATTCTATCATACCATACAGTTATAAGTATACTAAAAAATCCTTTAGGTGAGTTGTAAGTGATCCGCCTGTAGTTTTACAAAACTATAATTACGCCCATAAACAAAGGTTTTTGATAGTTCTTTATTCGTTTGATAAATATAATATAACAAACATATTTATCAAACAAACACTTACATTGTCACGCACACAATTTATTGAACTGTATTAATGAGATAATTTGCAAATTACAAAGTATATTTCGGTTGGTAAAAATCAACATCTTCATTAAGACATAACAAAATTTAATAATAAATTTGGTTTTCAATTTAAAGAAAACCTGTATCTGAAAAGAATTTATCCCTGAATTACAATGTAAGATCAAAAATCAAAATGAGCATTTCTGGTAAAACTAAGCTTCAGGGTTTTTTATTGAAAAAAAGGCATCTCCATGGATGCAAAGAATGTATTATTTCGTTTTTAAATGTTAAATTGATACAGGTTGAGGAAGCGAACAGACCACAGGAGTTGGATACAAAAACAGTTATGAAATGAAATCCATATCCTATAGGAAAAGCATTTGTACGTCATGAAGACTTTTCTGTAAGATAAACGTACGAGACACACGTGACTACACCCATACAATGTGGTAAACGAAACAGGAGGCCAAAAATGAATTACACGGCGCCATACACCTTGTCATTGGGGAAGATAGGGGCCAAAAGTGTGGACATCCAAGTTGGTCAAATCTGCTGTTGAAACAGAAGGGGATGAACTTAAAAAACTTAGTGATTTGGAGCATGTGAATTTCTTATATAGACATGGTAAACATACCAATAGGGGTAGGGCATCACGTGGGTAGAGTCGAATATAGCTATCGCTTTATATTTACCCCTCTGTGCTATGCATGTACCCGTGAAGTCTGTGATAAAAGTATTATCAGGGCAATTATAAAGTATAGTCTTGTAAACTTGCATTGCCGCAAACAAAAACATGTATCTCTGTTAGTACAGTACTTAATAGTAATTGAACGATTAATTAACCACAGCAGTTTACCTTTCCATGGTAACTTATCGTACGATAATGTCGATTTGAAATGAATAATTTTCATTAAATACAGATTAAATTTCCTTTCTGAAATGACGTTCGAGCACTTTATGTATTAATTTCATGGGATGTAGTCTATGTGAGTGGTTTAAAACATTTTAAAAGATAGAAGATAAACCAACAATTATAATTGAAATGCAGCCCGACATTACGAGAGGATCACTATAAGACAATTTAAAATATATCTAAAAATGAAGAAAAAATGTAATCAAGACCTTTTTGAAAAATCTATTGGAAATATTTGTTCTTTTAGAAGACGACTTTGTGTCAAATTAAAAAAAAAATGTTTGTTATAATTAAGCATAAGACATTTGAACCTCTTTTATTTGACACGTTTAGATATGCTCCCAAAAATGAATAACTGATTATCTGGATTACTTCAGTAAGAACTAACACTTATCAATCTCTTGAATAAATAATTGAAGTGCGGCTGGACGAGGTTTTGTTGTATTGTCCGTCAGTTCGTGGCGAGTAGATGACGTCACCACTGACTAGGGGACACTTACCGACTGTATACCTAGTTGTAACAGTCACTATATGTCACTACCACATTGGATCTCAGGTCTGTGTTACGTGTATATACAGTAGCGAACATGTGTCATATGCAAAGGTGAAACAAATATTGCTTCAAATCAATGAAAAATATCAGTGACCGTCATGATAATGTTGATTCAGAGAAATAAAGAGAGATGATCATGAGTACTTGTTCTTGGCTTTTGTCATTCTATGGACAATAACAGAGATAACGTAATGATCTACATTAAACGTAGATTAACGTCACATTAATAACGATACTCGGAATAAAAGGGAGATACGTTTCAAGGTTTGGTTTTATCGTATGTTAAACACGGACTTGGCCCATAGAATACATTTGTACATTGGATCGAATAATGTTTGTCAACAGAGGTCAGTTTTTACACACATGTTATCCCTTTCTAGCAAATTAATTCTTGAAACAGTTTTAAGCATGCAAAAATACACATAAAAATTACCAGCTTTGAGGAAAGAAATTATTCATCTCTACAAGTTATGCTATTTTATAGACAGTTTAGTTAACAGTTTGTGGCAAAATGGAATCTGGAAGTCGCAGCTATTTTTCTTTCTTCTTTGTTAAACGTTTTGCCCCAGTTTATTCCAAATCATAGTGTAGTGTTTTGTTTGTTGATTTCGGTTTTTACGTCATCGCAACAGTCCGAATCCGGATAATCTGAGACCAGGTGTGCACTGGGAGACACCGCCGGGAAAATAGACAAGAAAGATAGGAAGCGAAAAGATTCACAAATGTTGCAATGGGAAAAGCAGATCAACTTTGGTATCTTCCATATTCTCTTCGTTGAGGACACGGAAGAAACCCCCGATTCCGAGGGGACCGACAGTAGTCGCCTTTTACCAGATACATGCGGTGATCTCCAATGTATCCTAAACAGCAGACAAGAAAAAAACACCACCGATTTTGCAAAATGTAGGGGCCCGATATGTACCCGTGGCCCGGCTCCTTTGTTACAATATAATTATATTTCAAATCATGCAAAGCCCTTTTCTTAAGTTTAACCTTGCATCAAAACAATATGCGCATTACTGGTTTAAACAACCTTCAAAAAAAGTTGGGCTCTAGACGTTGGTATTTTTCAAACAAATTTGCATCAGTATATCATCTGATCCTTATCGCCTTAAAATACAGTTTGGTGTAAATAGCGCAATGCCACGGCAGCCATCTCGAATCCCTAAACTTAAAATTAGGCCGTTTGATGTTAGGATTACCTGTATCTATTACAAATGTACTCCCAACAAAGTATGAAAAGTCGACTCAATAGAAACCAAAATATAATCGTAATTGTATCGGCAAATAAGAGGCTACAGCAGATATTCTTCAATAAAATGACTGGGTTACATACACTTAGTCTTTAGTGGTTTTTTTACCTTTATCTTATACAGTTGCTTAAATGAAACAAAACCAACTTTTTCTGATACGTAATACTGAAAAGAATGAAAGCAACTAAGGGGTTCTAAGAATGCATCATATGCGGTACTATTTATTGGTCGATTTCTTTTTTTGTAAAAAAGAATCATGGGCTCCTCAACCCTAGCCTACCTTTTTGATGAGAAGAATGGTTATTTAAGCATAACAAATTAATTGCGTGTTTGACGTCCATTAAGTCGGAAACATAATATCTATTGTACATCAATCTCTGTCGATCAATGCTAATATAAGAGTTAATTGTGTTCCACAATGTCTTAACTTTCTCAGTCAATAGATGTCATTCTCTTAAGACCATCTTGCAAAAAGGTCGTGATTGACATCTTATATCTGATCGGCAAAATAAATGCCTACTGCCTTCCTTAACGTACCTTTTAATACTCATGTGAAGATTCTTTATAATCCGACGAGTCATATTTGTACTTCTTCCGGACCAATTTACCAACGGAAGCATTTGAAAGATAAACTATTGAAGAAACAATATTTGGTAACTTTGTTTTGGCTCATAAATATAACGGGGTCGTTTCCACCTACACCTATAATGAATTGGTATCTTTAGTTTACATAAATGCTTTATAATTATTGGGACATTAACAAATACAAGTATCATTATAGCTTGCTTTCGTCAAATGGAAATCATTTGTTTTTGCATCTTTTAACAGATAACGAATAGTGAAACTAACCTGTGCAGGTTCGGGGAAGAATAAACCTGATGTGTCCAACTGCATGTGGAGGCGACTAATGTGAACCCATGCAGAAGCGAATTATCAAGCGATATTTGAAAAACCAAAAATAGACCTGATATATCCCTCTGCACGTGTGTAGTAAGAGGCGATTCCTGTTCGACTGCCCCTTCCCAACATTCAGAATCTCATATCGGGAGAGAGAGAGAGTACATCTTCCATTTATATAAATATTAAATTCCCTTTGCCCAAAGATTCTCTAGAACAAGTTTGGTTAAAATCTCTTCAACGGTACAGAGAAGGATCTCTTTCATGTTTTCCTCTATTTCCCCTAATGGGCCCCACCCATCTGCCCCAAAGAAGGGGGCCCACACACCTCAGTTTATACAAAATTGATTCTTTTGTCCCTGCGCATGCTTCAGACTGCATTTGGTTTAAATCCCTTCACTTATAATATAGTAGGAGAAATAAATTCCTATAGTTCCCCCATTGGGTCCCGCACCTCCGCCCCCAGAGGGGCCACACCCTCCGTTTGTACAAGCTTGATGCTCCTTTGTCAAAAGATGTTCTAGAGCAAATTTGGTCAAAATTCTTCAATTGGTTGAGAAGAAGAAGATATTAAAAGATTTACCTATTTTCCCTCTTTTTGCCTCCGCCCCTCTGCTCCCAGGGAAACCATACCCTCTACAAAACTGAGAACCCTTTGGCCAACGATGCTCCAGACCAAATTTGGTCAAAAACCTCCAAGCCATTTTAAAGGAAAAAGTTGACAGACGCCTCACGCTGCGCCATGCCATAAGCTCACTTGGCCCTTATGGATAGGTGAGCTAAAAATTTGACGTTAAACACCGATTCATGCCTAACAAATTTTGAATGTATAATGAAGTACACTAAGACATTTTAGTTTATGCAAAGCGAAATTTTCACTAAACACTAATTTAAGAACAATAAATTTTGCACTTGACATTAGTTATGTATAGCAAGTTCTTTGTCCAAGATACCTATACCAGCAAAGAGGTGTATTGTACTGATGATACAGAATGTACCGACTATCTAGGAAACAGTTAAGGTATTAAATACTTAAGCCTCGATATGACACATTACCATAGGATATGAGGACAAGTGAGCATAAAGGATTGTCATAACCTATTTTAATACAAAAACTAAGCGTTAATATTCTATCAACAGTAGTAATATAACGTTACATTATTATCAAGGGAAACATAACTGAAATTACTAGAAAAATACTCTCATTTCATATCATTTATTGAAAAACCATAATACATACAATCTTGATGACAATTAAATTACCTCAGGAACAATAACTGAAAATTTTATGAATGCAGAACATGTGATAATGTTACGTTATATACTTCTTGTTTTTTTTCGAGTTCATGTAGCATGGTATACGTAACTCTGTTTACAACTTAATGACACACATCATCAAAGTTCATTTGATTGTAAAAATTCTTAAGGGAATAATTTAACACACACCTTATATAAATGTACCGGGAAATCATTGGTTTTGTACTTCATTTGTGCCGTACATATACATTCACTGTAACATGTGCTTAAAAACGATTCCGTCTACACAGGTTTACATACAACACATGCGCAATATAGCTTTATTGTAAAATTGTATGTGGTGTCACCTTTACGAGCCTTACAAAAAATCTTAACATGTTGACATTTATGTTGAAGATTTGTTATCACTTTTTACACGTACAAACATATTTATCACAATCTAACGTGAATTGGATTAATACATGTATACATGGGACCTATTGTGCGTGGTGAAGCATCTGTGTGCTATACATTTTTTTTGTATCCCCCCACACCTTAGAAACAAGTGTCAAGGGGTGTTGATAAAAAAAGCTGATTTAGTGCTATCCGGCAGTAGACTAAATGCATTAAATAGTTGAAAAGTCAAACATGGCTGGTAAACAATCGTCCAAAGAAAACGGTCGGAATTAAAAAATTACTGTTATATATTTGTATGCATTAAAAAAACGTGTGTGTTAAGTTTAACTTCTCATTGCCTTGTCTTTTACATCAGTCTAATTTGTTTGCCATAACGAAATATAGAGAAGAAGCATATACTGTACTTTATCTTCTACCATATAACCTGTAGAGTTTTTTAATGCTATGCTGAATATGTAATACATGTATTTCAGCTGTTGAATAAACAACAGTGGGACAACACATCAAACCATTGAATAACACAATTGGTGCTTTTTTTCAAAGATAGAGAAGAATCATATACTATAATTTGTCTTATATATAACTACATGTAATTGATCAACTTTTGTAAATTGTTCTACACAATTTTACAGGTGTATTACTAAAATACTATGGTGGAGAATGAAAATGTGACGAAACAATTTGGCACACTAGTACTTGTTATGATTAGATGAGGACTGTGAAACATAAAGTCTCTATAATATGTTGTCATGGACAGGAACATGACCGTATAGCACAAACACATATAACATGCATCTCGTATTTCAACATTCCATACTTTCAAGTTGGAATGTGATGTAATCAATGTAAATGTATCACAGCATTTGCTTAAGTTAACCTTGATTTTAAACAAACATTAGCAAGACTATGGAAACATCACGTACTCCAGGACATGTAAATATAAACAACTAACATACTAAGTCACTAAAGATATATATACTACATTTTGCAATTCTACTACCATGGCGATGAAACAACTCTGATCATTGGTTAATAATCATGTATTATCAAAAATAATCAACATATGTGTATGTATTATGGTAAATATTCAATGAGGGTGATAAATATTTAATGAGGGTGGTAAATATTCAATGAGGGTGGTAAATATTTAATGAGGGTGGTAAATATTCAATGAGGGTGGTAAATATTCAATGAGGGTGGTAAATATTTAATGAGGGTGGTAAATATTCAATGAGGGTGGTAAATATTTAATGAGGGTGGTAAATATTCAATGAGGGTGGTAAATATTTAAGGCAATTTTGGAAACGAAGCTGAGTTAACTATTTACCAACATATTTTTAATCTTTTGAAACTAAGCTTTTCAATTCATGTTGGTTTGGTTAAAGTCCATTTCTCTATGAAAACACCTTTCTTTCAACTGCCCCTTTCCTGTTTAATTTTTCTAGGGAAAATATATATGACATATCCCTAGTTGGATGCACAGAAAAAACATTAGGTTTTCTGTGAAGCATTCGGCGTTTACAAATAATAATTATTTCAACATTAAAAATGTATTACATTTAATTAACGTGAATGGCAAGCACAATCCTCGATATCCAGGGCTTATATAGGACTAGTTTTATCAACATCAAAAGAATCTCAGTCGTGTAACGGTCAAACTTACTGGCTTTGAAGTCGGGCGTCACTCCTCTGTAATCTTCAGAGGTATCAGCTTAGTGATTGGTCAGGTTTTTTTTTACCTGAGACCAATCAAATAGCTAGTCGTATGCCTTCAATTTTGCTATGACATATTCCAGGGGTGAAAAGAGTGGAAGTGGGCGTAACCCCTGGATATCGAGGATGGGCAAGCGCTTTATCACAGCTTTTAAAATACTGACAAAGATCTGGTTTTTAGTCAAATTACACGATATACAAAACAAAAATGTGATTTTCCAGTGCAAACAAATTCATATTGTTAAAATTGTTATAATCAGAAATACAAGTAAAGAAAATGATCTCATATGGTTCAGTTTACATCCAGTACAGTATAATATATACAAACAGGAGTTTAAGTTGATTCCTTGCATTGAGCATTTCAGAAGTCAAATACAAATAGCCCTGAAATTTTGAAAATCAAAACACACATCCTTTCAAACTCTTGAGTTTAAGATGATTTTAGAGAGTGATATATATACATCTGTATAGAAATCAGTTTGATTTAGTGTTACATGTATAAAGAGCTAAACAAACCTCATCCTCTTCTGAATGAAGTATCATGCATTTAATATTCATGCATCACAAAAGTGATCATTTGATAATTTTACAAGACATCTTGTAAAGTTTGAGACAGAGTTTATAAAATATCCTACTTGAGAACTTTTCTGATGGTATTTGATAATACTTCACCATTTCAAAGATACATAGTGTTATGTTTTAGGTATATTTTTTCCAGTTTTAAAAAAGTTATTAACTTTCCACTAACTGAACTAGTAAAATCATGAATAAGTGCTGTTCAAGAATCTTTTGAATTCAAATGTTAGACCACCTTACAAAAACAACAAATACTTTTCTATATATACCTTTTTTTAGGTACAAATGTGTACAGGTAACATAAACACTTATGTACTACTGTCACATCAATATTCTCAAACATGAAAAATATCTCATATTATCTGTTCATTAATTTCCAAACATGTACAATATAAAGCTATTTATAATTAAAAACTGCATGGACATTTGTTCAAATTAACTTTCACTCAACTCACACTACAACATCATTCCATTCCACAATGTACATGTTTTAACAAATAATGGTAGTTAATATTCCCATAATAAATTCTTCATCAGAGCACAGTTTACTTTCTTCACTGAACACAAAAAAAAATCTTATTTAAAATGCTAAGACTGTTGGTGAATTTTGTCATCAAAATAATGTTCAATGCAAAAGACAAACATTTGAAGAAACATAGAGTATTTGAAAATTAACAGTACAAACACAAAAACATTGATTGACATCTATGAGAATGAATTCATACATGTTTATGTTTTGTACACAATCTCATAATAAAACAAGAGGCCCCGAGTTCCTGTATCGCTCACCTGTTTCTTTTGTTAAATGAAAATAACATATAGGTAACTTAAGACCAAATTTGGTAACAAGCTCACAAGGCATTTTAACATCTATTTAACGGTTATAACATTTTTAATTTTAAAGCTTTTAACCCACATTGACCTTTGACTCCCGACTTGCATTTAAAGTTGACCTTTGACCTCATTACTGTAATAAAGAAAACAATTCACACAGCTGGTCTACATAATTAACCAAGTACCATGCCTCTAGTCCAAATGGTTCTTAGGATATTGCTGTTTGAAGTTTTTAACATATTTGACCCATGTGACGTTGAAAATAGGTCAAGGTCATTTTAATGAGGAAACTTTATAGCACTTCATCCCAGGTACCTTCTGGCCAAATATCATGACCCTAGGTCCTCCAGTTTTTCAGAAGAAATCGTTCAAATGAAAAAGTTGACGAGAGGATCCGGAGGACGGCGGACACTGCTGTACAGCATAAGCTCCCATGGCCCTTTAGTGGCGCCAGGTGAGCTTAAAAATGTATTGTCTACTGCAAAGGCATGTTGTTGCAACCATAAATTAGATACTGCTTTAACCAAATTTTTGATATCAATAGTCATTTTAACCACAAAACATATATTTTTAAGCAATTCTTCAATATATTCTGATTTTTGTTTTTTAATTTGCACAGAAATTGTGAAAAGTAAAAAAAAAAAGGTTTCTTGTAAACCAAGACACGATGGATTCATGTTATGACCATGTTAAAGATGAAATCTTGATCAGTTGTAACGTCCACCTGTTACTGTCAGCATTCTTTATTTGATGTTCAGTTAATAAGGTTTTCAGAGAAGCTTGGAGAAGCAGTTTTACGCAGCTTTTTCTTCACAACCACATATACACCACCAAAGACCATGAGAACGACAGGCAGGCCAAGACCTGCAGATATCACCCCTACCACAAGGGAGGATACTTTGTCAGCCGGTGGAAGTCCATAGCCTAGAGATCCTGACCTGAAATACAAAATAGAAATGAAACTAATCAGATACCGAATAGAATATCAACAATACTACTGTGCAAAACAGTACATCATCAACATTTCTACAGGTGTGAATGATATCTTTATTAATATAGATATCCAAACGTTTGCTGAAACTGGTGCCTCGGTGTAATTTGTTTTGCTGTCTTTCATTGGCTTCACTTGAATCACAATCAAAACAAGAGGCCCAAGAGGGCCTGTATCGCTCACCTGAATATTTAAGCAGTCATAGCAAAATATTCTCATTAAATATTATATTGCACTAAAAATATTTCCCTCGCAAACTTTGTTGGCTCCATCTGTTGAAACTACTAGCAAAATATTATTATAAGATTCTATGCTTTTTGATTCTTCTTCAGAAGTTGCTGACATATTTTTCCCTGTGATCTTGTAAGTAGGTCAATGTCATTTTCCTTCTCAAATTGGTTAGCTCTATTCCAAAAAGCTACCAGCCAAATCTTATGAATCCATTCCTTTTAGTTCTCAAGAACAAATCCATTAAAATGTTGTTGACCTCTGTGACCTCTAAAGTAGGTTGAGGTCATTTTCATTTGCAAACTTTGGTGAGCTCTATCCCGGGAAGTCACCAGCCAAATATTATAATTTTATGCCTTTTAATTCTTCAGAAGAAGCTGTTTGAACTGTTTGACATATTTGAACGCTGTGACCTTGAAAGTAGGTCAAGGTCATTTTCATTCGCAAACTTTGTTTGGCTCTTTCCCAGGAAGCCACCTGCCAAATATTAAGATTTTATAACTACCAGTTCTTCAGAAGAAGTCGTTTAAAGTGTTTGACATATCTGCCTCATGTGACCTTAAAAGAAGGTCAAGGTCATTTTCATTCTCAAACTTTGTTCGGCTCTTTCCTAGGAAGCTACAAGCCAAATATAGAGATTATATACCTTTCAGTTCTTCAGAAGAAGTCGTTTGAAGTGTCTGACACATTTGACTCCTGTGACCTTGAAAGAAGGTCAAGGTCATTTTCATTCTCAAACTTTGTCGGGCTCTATCCAAGGAAGCCATCAATCAAAAATAAAGATTCTATACCTTTCAGTTCTTCAGAAGAAGTCATTTGAAGCTTTTGACATATATGACCCCTGTGACCTTGAAAGTAGGTCAAACTAGTTTTCATTCTCAAACTTTGTTGGGCTCTATCCCAGGAAGCCACCAGCCAAATATAAAGATTATATACCTTTCAGTTCTTCAGAAGAAGTCGTTTGAAGTGTTTGACACATTTGACCCCTGTGACCTTGAAAGAAGGTCAAGGTAATTTTCATTCTCAAACTTTGTTGGGCTCCATCCAAGGAAGCCATCAGCCAAATATGAAGATTCTATACCTTTTAATTCTTCAGAAGAAGTCGTTTGAAGTTTTTGACATATTTGACCCCTGTGACCTTGAAAACAGGTCAAGGTCATTTTCGTTCTCAAACTTTGTAGGGCTCCTACCAACGAAGCTTTCAGCCAAATATCATGCCTCCAGGCCTGACTGTTCTTCAGAAGAAGTTGTTTAAAGTAAAAGTTGACGGACGAGGACGGACGGACGGACGACGGACGCCGCGCCACGGCATAAGCTCACTTGGCACTTCGTGCCAGGTGAGCTAATAAAAACATAACAAAAGGCAATGTTGAACAAGGAACCTGAATTGAGACTTTTTATATTGTTCATATATCTATTGCCAAGCTAAAACATGCATCACAACCTGCGTGTATAATTCTGTGGAAAGGATTTTATTAAAGGACCTACATGTAAATTTGACAAGGAGCAAATATGCCCCTATTAAACAGAACCAAACTACTTGGAAATATTTAAATTTTGGAAACTTTTATGTTTTCAAATCTACAATGAATTTGTTAGGTTAGTTTTGTAAAATTCCAAACAATGGTCATTAGGAATATCAAGGTTCCCTAATCCTTAATGAGTGGTGGTTGGTTATCATGTTTATCTAACCCAAGTTAATTTTAAAATTGTAAAGAGACACAAATTTTATCAACACTGACCGCTATTTACCAAACTTTAATAGACACTAGGATGACCCTGCTGTATTTCCAAGACAAACAGTTTGGTTTAACTTTGTTTAATGTCCTATCAACAGCTAAATTATTTAAAGGATGTGTCCCAATGTGTGTTGCATATATATATATGCGTGTGTGTGTGTGCAGGAGGCAGGGTATGTTGGTGTAATTGCCTCCTTGTGATAGCGCGGATCTGATGTCGACTTTATAGTGCTATCTCACTGAAATACCATGCTAAACACACCCAGCACAGCATTCCGCCTGATCGCATTATACTGACAACAGGTGAACCAGTTGTTGCCATTCCCTCTAAATGCTGAATATTAAGCAGGGAATAACAACTACCATTTTTAAGAACTTTGGTATGTCAAGGCCAGGGGACAGAACATTGCCTTCCTTACCTGGGCAAACGTTCAACATTAAAGCCAAACGTCGATATTGCCAAGCACAGCGCTAGGCAAACAGATGACTCATTAAGGTATTTACTAGTGAATGAGAAGACCCACTATACGTACTTACAAGTCACTGGTAGGACATAGTTCAGTACTTACCATGCTGTGTAATTGTTCTTGGTGAAAAATCCATCCTTAGACAGCCCAAATGAGAAATTGGAATAAGACATTTTAACATCAACGGTTTTATCAGCTCCATAGAAAGCGTAAGCTATACTGTTCTTGACGAAATCGTTTGAAGTTTTGTCTACTGCTGTGAGAGTTTGTGGGCCGTACTTCTTCACGGCAGTGCCTACTGAGCGTGCCCTGGCGGCTTTCATATAACAGATTGGCTTCCACTGTAGGAAGCCACCTTCTGCTTTTTCAGCAGGGCGACTTACTAAATTGTTTATCTGAAACAAAAAAAATCCTTATATTAGAGTCAGATAAGAAAAAATACAATTTTCATAGCAGGAAGTACCTAAAATCATAAACCTGAGTGAATACACATTTAACATCATAAGAAAAGTTTATCTTTAAAACATTCTATAAACACAGTTTTTGTATAATATATGAACTTTAAAACTTGTTAAACAACTATACAACCTACATTATATATTGGTTACAATTTAATCATTAAATAATAATGTATTCAACTAAAACATTACAGATTGAAATATTAGAATTAAAACTATACTTGTCCCATGTACTCTAACATTCCTAATGCAAAAACAAAAAGGTTTTTGATAAATTT
Source organism: Mizuhopecten yessoensis (assembly GCF_002113885.1). Lineage (NCBI taxonomy): Eukaryota > Metazoa > Mollusca > Bivalvia > Pectinida > Pectinidae > Mizuhopecten > Mizuhopecten yessoensis. The sequence continues at coordinate 492,121 of NW_018403431.1, read as the reverse complement.
TCATACACAATACTATACGTTCAGTTAAAATGCTGGCAAAGGATCATTATGAAATCTGAACCGAGTTGAAATGTCTTGTTTATATCAGTATACTTTTACAAGATGGTACTTACAGAAAACACACCAGGTGAGTATTCATCATCAATGGACTTTGTAAGCTCTATGGACATATCTCCTTTGTCCGAGTCCTCACTAAAGAAGATAGTCTCCACTCCATAGCGGGCACTGGACATATTTCCATTGTCAATGTCCTGGAGGATGAAGTCAAAATGTGTTGTGTCCTCATTGTATTCCAGGTGAGGTAGGTAATCTGCCCTGTCACCATGGTCAAACAGGTGAAACTGTAACACAGGATTGTCATGCTTACTTTCACAAAATTACATCAAAAACAACAAGTGTCTGTAGGTATAAAGAGGCAATACATATCTAGTAATGGTCTTCTTCAGCGATGTCTTGTAGGTCTACTTCTACATTAAGGTCAGGGCCCTGTAGTGAGGCAAAGAAACATTAATAATGTCAGTGATGTCGTCAAGTTCTGCATCTACAACTATAAGTCTTGACCTGTAGCGAGGCAAAGAAACATTAATAATGTCAGTGATTTCGTCAAGTTCTTCATCTACAACTATAAGTCTTGACCCTGTAGCGAGGCACAGAAACATTGATAATGTCAGTGATTTTGTAAAGTTCTGCATCTACAACTATAAGTCTTGACCCTGTAGCGAGGCACAGAAACATTGATAATGTCAGTGATTTTGTAAAGTTCTGCATCTACAACTATAAGTCTTGACCCTGTAGCGAGGCAAAGAAACATGAATAATGTCAGTGATTTTGTCAAGTTCTGCATCGACAACTATAAGTCTTGACCCTGTAGCAAGGCAAAAAAGTAACAAGAGGTCCATTGGACCTGTATCGCTCACCTGATTTTATATATAAGTCGTTACAACTGAATGCATTAGTACATCTTTATATGAAAATTCCTCAAAACCAGACAAGATCGATTTTCTAACCCAACTGGGACCACAATATCTGACTTTCAACTAATCAGAGGCCTCCATTGAGTTGCCATGTTAACAGATTTTGAAATAAGTAATATGTCATATTACAGGGGGTAATTAGACAATAGTTTAATTTTCATTCAACTATAAGCTTTTATAAATTAACCTAGAAACCATTTTTTAACAATTTATGAAAACTACACCATAGAATATGATAATCTAGCTGTACCATTTCTTAGGACCGCAGGGGTCAAATCAACCTCATTCAATTAAGAAATGTTTGTTCCTCCTCAATAATGTTTTTGACCAAATTTTGTACAGTCCACTCAGGCAATTAGGGCATATTAGCATCTTAATGCAATATAAAAAAAATCTTATTTGGGGCCTGGTCTTCATAGCCCCAGGGGTCGAACCAGTCTCATTTATTTAGGAAATGATTGCCCTCCCCCAATGAAGTTTCAGAGCAAATTTGGTTGAAATATTCTTTGGCATTTAGAAGGAGATGCATTTTACAGCAAAGTTAGCTAAGTTCCCCTTCAGGGCCCCGCCCCCCTGGCCTCATAGGTTGAACCAACCTCATTTATTTAAGAAATGATTGTCCATCCCTACTGATGCTTCAGACTAAATTTGGTTGAAATCCTCTCTTTATGTATGCATCACCACTCATGAAAGAAACAATGGATAATTCATTTATGTTGATATCAACAATAATTGTCCAGACAACGCATGCCGATTTATAACTAGTTACAGACAGAAACTGTTTGATTTTATTTGGCACATTACCTGTCGAACCTCAGTGATATTTACAAAATTACAAATTCAATCCGGTGTTTCAGAATGGAACAGGAATTCTAAATATCGATATAACGACAATCTCAGTTACATCAAAGTATTACAATGTTTTCTTTTTTTTATTTCATTTTTTAACTAACATCTCTATACAGTTACTTTTATAGACTTATCGACAAATATGAAATATGCACTTTTTTCTATAGCAATAATCAAACAATTTTTTCCAACATTGTTTCAATCATTCATTTTGTGACCTGACAGACGCACGCAGAGGATTTAATATGCGGAGAAAAACCCTGTGGTTGAGCAAGTAACCGGGATTGAATCCGGCAATCTTGGTGAAGACGAGCGCGCTATCCACTGCGCCACCCGACCCATCATAGAACAAATATCATTAGAGTTTGTTTTATTTTTATCCATCGACAAGCCGACTTTGAATAATTTTTATCTTGACTCATTCTGAAAGCAAAGTAATTATCTCATTCTGAATCAGTAGATATCAGAGATCAACAAAAGCTTCGCTCTTTTAAGGCTTTTCCTTTTCATATTAATAGTAGGGTGTATTCTAGTAGTTGTCGGTGTATATAGAGCTGAATACCTAGTAGTTGTCGGTATATATATAGAGAGCTGTATACCTAGTAGTTGTCGGTGTATATATATAGAGCTGTTTACCTAGTAGTTGTCAGTGTATATAGAGCTGTATACCTAGTAGTTGTCGGTGTATATATAGAGCTGTATACCTAGTGGTTGTCGGTGTATATATATAGAGCTGTATACCTTGTAGTTGTCGGTGTATATATATAGAGCTGTATATCTAGTAGTTGTCGGTGTATATATAGAGAGCTGTATTCCTAGTAGTTTTCAGTGTATATATAGAGAGCTGTATACCTAGTAGTTGTTGGTGTATATAGAGCTGTATACCTAGTAGTTGTCGGTGTATATAGAGCTATATACCTAGTAGTTGTCGGTGTATATATATTGAGCTGTATACCTAGTAGTTGTCGGTGTATATATATAGAGCTGTATACTTAGTAGTTGTCGGTTTATATATAGAGAGCTGTATACCTAGTAGTTGTCGGTGTATATATATAGAGCTGTATACATAGTAGTTGTTGGTGTATATATAGAGCTGTATACCTAGTAATTGTCGGTGTATATATATATAGAGCTGTATACCTAGTAGTTGGCGGTGTATATATATAGAGCTGTATATCTAGTACTTGTGTGTGTATATATATATAGAGCTGTATACCTAGTAGTTGTCGCTGTATATATATAGAGCTGTATACCTAGTAGTTGTCGGTGTATATATAAAGAGCTGTATACCTGTACCCTGTAATGATAGTAGAGGGTATAGTTATTAGTAGTACACATTAATGTTGGGAATCTGTTGAAATGTTGTAATCATGCAATCACTGGTTACCTATAAGATCTATTAACATTTTTGAAAACTGCAAGTGACTTAAACAAATAAAAAGGTACCGTGTAGGCATTACCTCCCTTTGAACAATGAATCAGTAATTTATAGTCCTAAGTGGCCATGGGCGGCCATGAAAATAATTTTAAGTAAGTCAGTGATGATGCCAACATAAAAGCTGAAAAGAAATATTAGGTCAATTCTGCTGCTTAACTCTTGTCAGTTTCTAGCAAGAATATGCACTTTAAATCATCAATAACTTTTAAATTAAATCCCCATTATACATGTATCTACACAAATTTATTAAAAGTAAACTTGATCATGAATTCTGTAGTTGGATTAATCAGTCGGGCCTGATCATATATAACTTACCAATCTGAACAACATAATATATACATTTCTCTCATTACCCTGCGTGTAAGATAGAGCTGTCCAGGGTAAGAAAGGGGTGTAGGACATTTCTATCCTACACCCCATTGCACGTGACGTGACGTCACATTGGCTCAACAATGACGTAACGTCACAAATTTGGAACTCTCCGATGCCCCAATGCAGAAATTAAAACCTTTTACTAAATATTAACTGTACATGTTAGAAAGATGTGATTATTTTTTCTGTGCAAACATTGTTTGCAAATATGGGATATGCTTAATCTGGCTGGACGATTCATTTTCGTCTCAAAAGCTCATGGGAAAAATTGATATTTTCAAAATGGTGCCCAGTCCAAACGCATTTTAATGGTTTCTGGGCATATTATGGTGGTTGGAATGAGAGAAAAATATTCTTTCATGCCAAGGGGTGTAGGATAGGGAAATTCCACCCGAGGTGTTTTCAAATTTGGTAAAACCCAAGGCTTTGCCGAGGGTTTTTCCAAATTTGAAATCCTGAGAGTCTTATAATACACGCTATACAGATAGTAGGGGTAGTTCTGGAGGGTACAGTATAGAGGATTACTGAACAGGTTAACATACACACACCTGTATTGTAAGGGAACCATTTACAATGACAGTTGGTAGGTTGGAATCTGTTTGTTGGATCTTTAATGCAATAAGTTCATCTGACGAGGTGTCCAGCAAATTCTCCCACATTGTAACATCAGACAGGAAATCAAAGACTGTCAGCTGAGAACTTGGCTGTGTGTAGTGGGAAAGGTCTGCAGCATCGGATGTGTCATTGTACTGAAATAACTGGTAAAAAAACATTAAAAACAAACAGTAAGTTTTCCTTGTACAAACCTGCAGAATGTGAGTTCATTGGCTAATCTTTTCATTAATCTTGTAATTGTGCTTTCATTGTGAAGATGAACCATGCATTGCAAAGAAAAACAAGCATATGGTTTGCCAGATTTTATATAAACGTTATGGGAGGAAAAAGTCATCTAAACATTTGATAGCTGGTTCTCATGCTTACCTAACTACGTATGATTTTATCTTAAATTGTAAAAATAAATTCTAGAAACCTGGTATTTTTATACAATTTGAACATCAATTAGCTTGCATTACATGAATATCATATAGCCAAGCAAAATTCATATATATATATAATCTTCGGCTAAATTACACACACAAAGAGTCTTAGATAATGTTTCACAAATAATATTGGAGATCATTGTAGATAGAGAATATATATTGATTTACATGTAATCTTTCCTTGTAAACATTGTACGTGAACATACCCTTGTGAACATGATGCCATAAGAATACAGCACTTTCGTTAGAGGATTGGGGGTAGATATTGCTCCTGTAGTGTCGTTTGACCTCAGTTTGTCCCAATTGAACTTCAATTTGTCATGTTCTCTGTCTGTTAGGGTGTTGGTGCGAATCACCAGTGCAGTGGGAGTCCCTACAGTTGTGAACACGAAGTGAAGAGTGTCTGCATCTCCCCTCGCCTTCACATAGGCAAGGCCGCCTCCACAGTCCTCACTGCAATCTGGGTTTAGGTAGGTGTTTAGCTGTATAAAAGCAATTATGAACAAGATGATAAGCATACAACTTCCACATGAATAAAAAATAAATTTTGACGCACCATGACAAGTACAGCACGACACACATATATGCATGTTCAGTGTGATATTAGTATTGATTTTAAATTAACTACCGTAATCAAAATGGTAATTTTTATTTACTGGTGCAGATTGTTTGTTAAACTGCAGATGAAACGACCAGAGAAAAATTGGTTGTTTTTGTACACCTTTTGTACAATGTAAACTTACTAGTTTGTTATAGTGTCTACATAATTGATGTTTAAACATTTTTGTAATTAGATCGTTCCAGAAAATACCAGAAAATGGTAGAATTGCATTGAGTATATGGTCACTATTCTATCCTAAATGGCACACAGCCTTCCTCACTGTTGTCAAACATGACGTCGTTAGAACCTAACATCAACTATTACGCTTAGTACTCCTTGCTGCACTTTTTATGAAGCAAGATTTTTTGTCTTTAGAAAATGTTACATCATGTGGCAAATAGTTTTTCCATAAAATACCATAAAATTTTCACTCATAAGGCATAAAATACTGATGTTTTCAATCATGCTTTGCACTTGTGAAAAATATTGTTATTTTACAATACTCGTGAAATACAAGTCAAAATTGTAATATATATTCAACAGGAATACATGAAATAGCTGTTATGTATATTCATTTGTTGTACAGTACATGATAAAAATTATCCTACAGAGTATTTATTACTGAAAAGGATCTGCCTCTGTAATGTTGAATTCTTAATCAACTGGTGTTCTATAACATAGAACTAAATAATTATGTTAACTACTAATTTTTGAAGGGGTTGTGGATCACCCTCTTATTAGGGATTTTCCTTCATTTTTGAGGATATCTCAGTGATAAAAATGTCTCACAACCGAGGGTCTGAGTAATAAAATTGTTACTCAAATGGGTAACTATTACCCAAATGCAAGATTATTACCCTATGCGCCGTTGTGATCAGCCATAAATACAAGCTTACTGTCTATACTTTTGCTAATTTAATACATCTTATAAAAGTAATTGTATATCAAACAGTGCAGCTACAAATCATAAATAGTTATTCGTTTAAATTTACCTGTCGTTTTGGTGTGTAGCCATTACTCAAAATAGCAAAGGATATGCACGCCAAAACAGAGACAACATGTCCAAACTCTCTGGTGGTCGCCATCTTTGAAGTGGTTTGAAAAGTCACATGATTTTTATATCACAATCAGCTGATCTGTCGTAGGCGTTAAAAAAACAGAGTTACTTCCCCTTAGCCGTGTTCACCTCGAAACGAGAGTCGTTATGTTGGCATAAATTTACAAAACGAAATTGTTATTATGCCACGATAAATATACAACAAGTGTTACATGTACGTATTTAACAAAGCAGCAGATACGTATGCTGCATTGGAATAAGTAGAGACTTACAGGGGCGTCTGGGCAAGTTCGGCCCCGACATTTATAAGTCCGCCACCGGGCATCTCATACTTTTGGTCTTGAACAAATACTTGCAACTTTTTAGATATTTGCAGTTCATTTGACTAGGCGGGACAATCACATGAAAACCTGTGATGAAACTGTCAATTTTTGATTAACTGAAAGTCGGCGAAACAGTTACTTTTAGGAGTGTAAATGCTCCTTTCTAGGATTGCGGGTTGTAGGTAAATCTTGTACCCCGCTCCCGTCCCAAAACCCCGTACCAGGTTGATGGAGATATTTTAATATCTCATTAACGCGATCGTTTATATTTTTTTTTATAAAATTATACAATAATTTCAAACATGGTGGATGGTGAGATTGACCAATGAAATTCTTCGAATTTCCATGAGATGTGTATAGGGGATATGTTCCTTCTCTCATCATATTATTTGCATATTGCTTGCATGATATTCAGTTTCCTACCATGTCTACACTTATAGTCGGTCACTCACAGGCCAAGTACTTCCATAAGTACTTGCGTTCAAGTGATGATAATTTTGACATCTCCATCAACCTAGCTCGTGATTCAGTACCCATCGTCCTCGAACGATTCCAGCAGCTCTGTGAGCGGATATGGACCATTTCCGCTCGGATACAGATAGCCATATATCTGGTCTACTGCCCAGGGTAGACTCCAGATTCGACACTGCAACACCAAAACCTAGATTCATCAACGATGTGAACACCAAGGCCCAACATATCAACTATGCAATCCGGACTATCGCCGAGATGATACCGAACCTCAGCTACATTCCCCATACAGCCTTTGCCAGGAATGGAAGGATAGAGCAGATATAGTCTCAGCACCAGACCGTAAGTTAACTAAGTTAGGTGAATCAAATATAACTTGTTCAACTCCAAGTACATTGGCTTCTCCAGTGAAATTAGAGTCAGTTCCTCTCCACGATATTTCTGATATTGGTACTTCAATAAAACCAAAACCTAGGTCTAGACTTTCATTAACCCGTAAGAGATTGTCAAACATAATAGAAGGAAAAGAAGATACAAAAGATGTAAGTATTATAGCTGATTCAGTAGCAGACATACAATGTAGTGATGGTGTAAGTTTATCTGAACCAGTTGTAAGTACCAGTCCTAAGGCAAAACAAAAAAAGAAGACTTTCATTACCAAAAAAGAACAAACCTAATGTAAGTGATATTTTATTGGATCTTTCGGATGACAGACCGTCGCTTATTAAGCCCGCAGAAACAAGACGTATCTGGATGGATAACGGTAAAAGTACGCTAAGTTTTAAGGATAAAAATGATTTATTAATTGATAACAAACTATGTGGTAATATCATGTGTTACGTACAAAATAATTTAAAGAAACAGTTTCCTAATATAGGCGGAATGCAAGATACAGGTTATGCTCCAATTTTGAAAAACAATAAGTGGGACTATGCACTCAGAATGAAACCAACTAGCGCTGCATCAGCACAAAATCATCAGACAGGTGAGGACCATTGGGTAGTGTCAGTACAGGAGGTAGATAGTGGGGAAGTATACATTCTTGATAGTTTGATAGGAAATACGAAACAGAAGGGTCATTTGTCAGCTTCTTTAGAAATGCAGTTGTCATCATCATATGGGGAAAATAGAAAAGTTAAAAAAAACCAGTATTACCAAATGTGCAACAACAGAAAAACGGGGTTGACTGTGGGGTTTTTGTTATTGCTAACTTGGTAGAATTGTGTTTCAATGGGTTTAACGGGAATGAAGAGTTAGAGTTTGATACCACTCGCATGAGACAACATCTTGTGGAATGTATTTCCAGTGGAACCTTTACTAAATTTCCTAGGAATAAAATAAGTAGGCATAGGCAAAAGAAGACTTCTTTATCATTCGATATTTTTATAGATTGCGAAGCAGATGGGTGTCACATCTCAAATGTATTTGATGATATAGTTTCCTGTGATGCTGGCTGTGACAGATGGTTTCATAATAGATGTATAAGTGATCTGTCAGATTTACATTTTTCTAGGGATAGTTTTATTTGGAAGTGTGGTAAGTGTTCATAAAACAGCTATAAAAGACCGAAGTTTTTTTTTTTTTTTTTTTTTAATGTATTTGTAGATGTATCCTATTAAAAGTTAAAATGTGTTGTGAGTAAACCTAAAATTCCTTTTGAAAAAGAACACAATTATTTTAATCATAAAACCATTTTTTAAAGTTATTATAAAAATAACCATTTTTTATCTAATGATAACCAATCATGAATTCTTATTTTGTGAACTATTATTAATCTTATATATATATATATAGTTTAAAAAAAAAATGGGCTCTTATGTAGAACTGCGTCCTCGTCGCAGAGCCTGGTAACGGCGAAGAGTTCTCATTGATAACGACATAGATTGACAGAGTGATGTCCCCTCATAAGCACGGGTACGGGAGTAAACAAAACACCCACAATCCTCGCCCGCGATCACAACAAAGTCAGAATTTCATGTGAAATATGTCGTTTATTGCAACGAAACTTACATAATTATAAACAGTAAGGTATTTTGTTCTATATATCTGAAATATCATGTTAATTTTCTCTCGATATCTAATTATATATGAAAAACCGTGATTTTCACGGTTGACTGCGGCGTACAAGTTTTACCCCCTTGAAATAAACATTATCGTCAATTTCTTTAAATTATTGAATGATAAATTTACATTTAGTATGTATGTAGTAGGACGAGGAATGGCGATAAAGAAAGTGCCGTCGCTGCGGCTCGAACCCGCGACCATGGGGCCTCCAGCCCGAGCTACAGGGAAATTCCCTACAGCTGACGCTTGTAAGGCAACCTGATGAACCACATCTTTTACACTTATAATATGAACATTGGTGTATATTGCAATAAATAGTTTTCAAAGTATACGTCTCCGGTATAACGGGACGTTTATATATATATGAACATTGATGTATATTTAAATAAATAGCTAAGTACAACGGGACGTATATATATGAACTGATGATAAGGGGAGAATGTGGGCGGGGTTGCTAAGGAAATCCGAGATGGCGCCTTAACAACCCCGTAAACAGACACCCCTCCCCCCTCTACCCGCATCATCGTACTGTGTGTATTGCGTGTGACGTCATCAATTTGGCGTTACCGCCGGACTTATCTCCCCCTTGTTTTCAAGAGGGTGCGTGTATTGCATGTGACGTACGTCATCAATTTTGTGTTAATGACGGAGTTAACTCCCCTGTTTCAGCTTTGCTTCTGATTTCAGGTATTCCCCCATGATTTCTCGCCGCTTTTTCGTTGTTGTTTTTTTCTCTTTTCTTATCTTTTCTCCTCTTTTTCTGCTGTTTTTTAATCATGTATTTTCATTTCCTTAATAATCTTATGCATAAAACATATTTAAAAACAATAAATAGTTACAACATACGTTATTTACTATATAAAATTCAAGGCATATATAATGTTTTCGAGTGTGCTATTAAATTGAGTGTGCCGGTGCTCTGGAAGTTGTTGCAGCATGTGATTTTGCCTCCTTGTTTGAATTAAAAATAATAGTTAACACGTAAACAATTCACAATAATACATTAGCTAACGGTATAATAAAAGAGTAAGGTAAGTGATTCTATTTGGACACTATATTTACAGGGTAGTGTGTAATGATACCTACGGTTTGCATTTCGTTGTTTATACATTCTTTGGCAATGTTGTTTCCTAATGCGCTCCTTGCTTTTTTATATGTTTTGTCGATCCTTCCTGTTCGTGTCTGCGTGCTGTTGTATTGGTGTTTGTGGAGGAAGTTGGATAGACTGTATAATTTTGTCTTGTGATTCGGTGATGAAGAATGTGTCGTCAATGTCTGAGCTTGTCAGAGTCGTTCGGGAAGCTTTAGATGACGTCACTGTTGTCGAACTGACGTTACTATCATCGATCGAAGTCCGCTCTTAACTCAGGCCAACATGTCGCAGAGGTTAGAAATTTAGCGTACGGGGTGTGTGGTCGAGTGTTCGATGCGCGTTGGCGTCATTTGTTTGTTTTCCATGATATAATCATTCATACTATCACTGGAATGTTCGTTTTGTAACGAGGCTTTTGATTGGCTATTTTTGTAACAAGTGTTATGATTGGTTATTCTTTATAACAAGGCTTACGATTGGTTCATTTTAGTCACAAAACATGAAGGAAGCAATAAACACTATAAATGCATTAAATCTGCAGTCAATAAGATTTGCATGTTGAATGCCTTAGCTCGATTTGCAAGATACTGTCAAACTGGAGACTTGATGATGAATGTGAACAAATAAGGGACAACATGGACAAATAGTGGACAAATAGTGGACAAAGGTCGACAAATAGTTGACAAAAAGTGGACAAATAGTGGACAAATGTGGACAAATAGTGGACAAATATGGGGAAAAGTTGGACAAATATGGACAAATACTGGACAAATATGGACAAATAGTCGACAGATAGTGGACAACTAGTGAACAAATGTGGACAAATGATGACAAAATAAGGACAAAATACAATACAGAATCATCAGTATCTGCATATTTTTACACCAAAAAGGATTATTTCGTATTTGTTTTTATATTTTGAATAAATTTAGTCTCAAAATACATTCTTTCATATTGATTGATTTATCTATCTATCTATTAATATAACCTTAGTTTCAAACTTCTTAAAAAAAATTGAGGTCACCTGAAAGGAAGTCTGTTGCCATTGTCGTGCATCATCCGTCCATATGCAAAATTCAGATTATTAACTTCTTCTCCAAAACCACAGAACCGATTTCAATAAAATTTGCAGGACGTTTCCATGCCAAAGGCAACCCAAAGTTCTGTATTATATGGAACTAACACTCCAGGGGCATGAGTGATAGGGTTAAATTCAGACCCAAATATGAGGTTCTTTATACAAATTCTGAATTTCATCTTCCTTGTGTTTCCTTATCCCCACTGGGAGTAGGTAAACTGTACTATAGTTAGAATATTCATTCAGTTTTAGTTATAATCATAATCATATCATGTCAGTTTGACACTATGAAGATTAATTTCAAGACTCACACTTAGCTAAACTTGGCTGAAATTTCAACAATCTTCTTTTTCAGACCCATATATTCTAGAATCGATTACTATTCATGGATAGATAAGTCCTAAGTTGCTTTATCAAAAGTATGAATTTCATTAACCCCAGTCACCCATTTCCTCTTGCGGAGGGGGTAACTTTTACAGTATAAAATAACACTTTTCGATGTATTTTTTTTTATCATTTGTAAGAAGTCATAATTCAAAATTGGTTGGGATATTTGATGGTATGAAAATTTAGTCCCAGACACACTCCTAGGGCTTGAGGGTCTGGATCAAAAAGGGTCAAATTGGCTAAAATTTTGAACAATCTTCTTCACACCCACATATGCTAGAATCAGATACCTTTCATTGATGGTAAGGTCCTAAGGTGCTCAAAACGAAATGCCATCAAATAAGGGTCACTATTCCTCCCTGTGATGGCTGGGGCTAGTGTTGTCATCCCGCCTTTGCGCAATCACCAGTGTCCTACTTTAGGTTAACGTTTTTGAGCAAGTTTTTCCAGACAGTGTTAGATGATCACCACACTCACTTTTTGTGCATAATTCCTATAGGTTTCCTATCTTTTTAAGGAAAAGGTCCTATATTCCGATACTTTTTGGAAGTGAGTGGACATCCTGATAATATCAAATTATGTATTTGTATTATGCCCTTGTAGTACTTGCAGTATTTACTAGGGTCGTTTCTGCAGTGATGCCGTTAAAACCAGATACGATTAAAAACTAAGTCTATTTACCTGTAAAATCACAGGAAGATCTATAGTGAAAATATCTCAAGTAAATATAGTACATATATATACTAAAATGTAATTACCCTCCTATTCTTCAAAATATGTTTGCGTTCAGGGATCACCTCATCCAAGTAACCTATTGGGGTCATCACAGGTGTGAAGGTGACTTACCCGTGAGATCTAAAGCGAGCTGTTCCAAGGGAGGTATATGTGCGGGTAAAATGTAGGGGTAAAAAGCCTTAGGGGATCGTTACAGCTGGTTATCGTAATCTTACATCTTTGCCTAGCTAACATTCTAGGGAAAGGTTCACGACATATTGACACACACTGTCAGATTCAAATTGATTTTGTAACGGATGCGTGCCTACAGTTCGTTACCAAGTTCTTTCTTGGACCCAGTAATTGTTGTAACAAACAAGTGCCGACAATATATACAAAATAATGGCCGTCTTTCTTACTCAAATAACTATTACCTAATCTACACCCGGTAGATATTTTACATTAATATACCTCTAACACTAATATAGTCAAAAAGCCAACTAAAACAACTGTATCGCAATATATCCGTCACCCTGTATCAACAGTAAATAGCCCCTTACTGCGACACCCGTGACTGTGTACACCCTTTACCGCGATACACCTTGACCACGTCACCCTTTACCGCGACTGCCGTTTGACCAAGTCACCCTATAGCTAGCCACTATAAAACCTATGCCTTGGTAAACCCTGTGTCTTGGTACCTGACACCCTGTATCAACAGTACGTCGCCCTGTACTGTGATACCCTGTGACTATGCACACTATACTGTAACACAATTTATTTTGACCATGTACTATAAAGGAATACAGTGGAACCCTAGCTTATGCAGCTAGGCCCAAACTTATACAGCTTGGTCACTGATTACCTTTTTAGAGTTGTTCCTTCTTCTTCGACCGCCAGAGCAAGAG
>NW_018403431.1:446711-469000 GCF_002113885.1 Mizuhopecten yessoensis | reverse complement strand
GGTACTCCGTTTTCTAGTGAATGTTCATCTGATAGTATATTATTTATTCGTACTTGAATTTTTCTATCCTGTAAAAAATGGGTGATAAACTTTAGTATGTTGCCTGTTATTCCTACTTCTTTTAGCGACTTTAGTAGTCCTTCGTGCCAGATGAGATCGTAAGCTTTTTCAAGATCTAGGAACACAGCTAGGGTGTGATGGTTTTTACTTAGCGTGTTTTTAATTTCGGATGTTATTCTTACTAAGGAGTCTATGGTAGATCTATGATTCCTGAATCCGCTTTGGTTTTGACTTATTAGATTATTTTTAGTGATGTGATATTTTAACCTATTGTTTATCATCGTTTCTAGCGTTTTACACAGATGAGCTGTCAGGGAGATTGGTCTATACGATGCCGGATTTTCTTTATCCTTTCCTGGTTTTAATATTGGGATAACTACCGCTTTATTCCAAGTTTTCGGGTAGGTCCCCGTTTGCCAAATAGTGTTTATGAGGTCAATAATTATTATGTTAACGTTGTCCGGACATTGTTTTAGTATGGTGTAGGAAAGACAGTCTATGCCTGGAGATGTAATTTTTTTTGGATTTTAGAGCGTTAATATATTCGTCTATAGTGAAGGGGATATTAAGGTTGGTGTTATTATTTTCTGGTTCATTTAGATATTGTTTAATTTCATTTATGTCTTTATTTTTATTATCTATAAATTCTTCTGTGCAATTTTGGTTACTGCTGGCTTGTTGAAATTGCTTAGCTAATATGTTCGCTTTTTCTAAATTTGTTTTTCCTTCCGCGTTTTTCCCTAATATTGGAATTTCTTTTGGAGGTATTCCCTGAATAGCTTTGATTTTGTCCCAACTTTTCATCTGATGGAACCTCTATTTATATACCTAGCCATCCAATGAAATGCCTTCTTTCATTAGCCAATCAAAACTACTCTTACTTCCTAATTACAAAGAAATAACTAAAGCAAGTCTATACTAACGATCATTTATTGAACAATGTAATTAACAAAGAACCAACCGCTTCAATTGTTTTATTCCTTGTGTAAGACACATCTGAGAGTAGACATACAATGGCATACAAATAATGCGGTATATTATTACATATCTGATGCATATTATACAATAACATACGTGATATCAATACAGTATATTACAATGAAATACTCATTAATCGTGCAGTACAACAAAATGGCATAAATAATAAGAGACAGCACATTGTAGTTCACCGTAACGTAAATATATGAATTGAATGGATTTGTTTTCATGAACATTGCTGCAATGAATAGCAGTAGCTGATCTACATATCTTATGGAGTTACAACACTTTTTGTAAATTTATTATTTTTGATTATAGTATCGGACAGAAAACCAAAAGAGGAACAGCCAGAACTCCAGCCTACCCACAAACTTCAAATGTTCAACTTCCGCCGATCAGCTGATTTTATTGAAACGAAAAATTAGTGAATCAAATAACCAACACTTGATATTCCTTTCATTTTTATAAGTTGATCTTATTTGATGTGTTTTTTGGCATTTAACACCGCACAATATATATTTAAAAAAGTATATATGTCCGCACTATTTCAAATCATCGGTCACCATAGTAACTATCCAGGCCCCGGGATCATGAAACGGACTTAAGTCTAATTCTGGACTTTTCTTTACCTAAGTCTAAAAACAGACTTAGCTTAGGGATCATGAAAAATACCCACTTAAGATTAAGTCTAAATTTCTGTCTTAAATCCTAAGACTGCTATAGGGCAACCTTAAGTCTGAATTTAATCTTAAATATGGCGGACATATCTTACGCTATAGGTGCCCGTCTGCTCCATTGAGAGAAAGGAAGAGACATTTCGTCCCGAGCATTTCGAGATCATTTACTTTTAAACCCCTCCAATTAAATCAGGACGAATGGAGAGTTTTACAAACGTGCTATTGATTCAAATGACCATCTTGAGGCGGTCCACATCGTAATCCAACAAGATCATTGAAGTTTCCCACCATTCAAGTTTCCGACCTACACTCGCTGGCTCAGCTTGTTCGAGGATCCGTCCTAGCCATTGCATCAATCACATTCACAGGAATGTTAAATTAATGAATGGAGTGACCTGTGTCATTACAAAGTTCTCTGGGTTTAATGTGCAAGTTGATGTCACGTGGATTACGTATACCCAGCCGGACGTTTGGTGTTAGGAAGTTCGTGACCACGAGGAACGGATTGCTAGTCGGAAGTCAGTATTTGATATGACAATGTATTAAAAAGAAAATATTTAATTAAAGTGTCACCTGTCAATTTTGCTTAAAATACATACATACAAGCATGGTCTAAAATGTACAACAATATATGATTGACACCCAACCTATACTGAGGCTTACCAGACACTACAGATATTCATTCGTTAATACGACGTAAATTATCAATATTAACAATCAGTTCATAGATATGAAAAAACATATTCTTCTACGTTACATCTTATGAACTGTGCTCGCCAGGACATATTGTAAATTAGGTTCATTCATTAAGGCAACAAGTATCTGTACAGTGTTAAAATAGTTAAAACCTGGTACAATCTATTCTGATGTTGTAAAAAGATGAGCTCTGATATCTGAATAAAATTCACATTCAATCAGAAAATTGCATTCGTCTTCAATACAGTTTAAATTACAAAATATTTTAGGGCGAGAATACCGACCAGTGTCAATGCTTAGCTTTAAATTACCACTGCGAAATTTAGCTAACGCCTGTCTATACCTGAACTCCATAATACTTGAGGTATACGTTTCCGTGTAATTACTAGTTTTGTATAATCTATATGTTCTCAACTTATTG
Source organism: Mizuhopecten yessoensis (assembly GCF_002113885.1). Classification (NCBI taxonomy): domain Eukaryota; kingdom Metazoa; phylum Mollusca; class Bivalvia; order Pectinida; family Pectinidae; genus Mizuhopecten; species Mizuhopecten yessoensis. The sequence goes on along the minus strand of NW_018403431.1, from coordinate 466,168 downwards.
CCGTTATCACAATTACGGTCATTGTGTAAATCTATAAGCCACTTTCCATTATCCAGACTAGTAAAATGTTATTTAACTAATTTCACACATTGCTTTACCGAATTAAATGGTGAAAGTAAATGTTCCAAATTATTATTTCTCAACAGTTTGATAACTCTGTTCTCCCAACTGCGTCTTACAGTAAGAGATCAGTTGTGGATTTTTTTCAGTAATCTATCATCTTCAGTGAATTTCAAATTTAACCACTGTCTACACACTTTAACCTTTTGGTAAACTTCACAGGAGCTCCAACCAAGGTCACCTCGCGCGGAGATATTGGAACCATTTTTCCCTGTTACTAAATAGAATCTGCAGGCGCGGTTTTGGACAGTTTGAACGAAACGATAAATATTATGTCCCCATATTACAGAGCCGTAGAATAGATCAGGTTCCACAAGCGACATGTAAAGTTGTTTGAAGACTGCAAGCGACATCCCTCCCGCGAATTTGGATTTAGGAATTATTGCACCTAGGGCTCTACTTGCCGATTTGGTAAGTTAGCGCACTGCTATTTTCAAATCAACATGTTCCGTAAACCAGAACCCTAAGTAACGATAGCGATCAATATAAGCAATATCTAAATTACCGCACTTGAAGTTAAAACGAGATCGAGGTGTTGAATGGTTTCTAAAATGCACCACTTTCGTTTTATCCCTGTTAATCGTAAGCCTCCACTTTCTGCACCAATTATTTAGACATTGCAGCATGCGTTGAAGTGAGAGCTCATCAGTCACTTATAGCGCGATGTCATCCGCGTACATTGTCAGCGAAATCATATTGTCATCGTATTTAACAGCACTTATGTAGAGCCTTAATGTCACTTGCCAGGTCGTTCACGTAGATGGAAAATAAAGCAGGCGAAATATTACAGCCCTGTTTTACGCCCTGTGTGACGTTGAACCAATCTGTGACGTGATTATTTAAACGTATCGCGCAACTGACGTCACTATATAATGATTTGACGGCATCCATGAAAGCACACTTAATGCCAAATGCATAGAGTTTATACCATAAACAGTCCCTATCAACTGTATCAAACGCTTTACGTAGATCAACGAAGCATACAAATGTAGAAGTGTTTTTCAGTATTCTGTTGTTGGTGATGTTATAAAGCGAGTAAATGTGTTCCAAACAGTTTCTTTTTCGGCGAAAACCATTTTGTTTGTCCCCTAGTACGTCATTTCGAGCCATTTGTTCAGTCTCTGATCTAGTCTGTATTTGTATAAATTTTGCAAGGAACGGACAGTAATGAAATTCCACGATAACTGAGAGAGTCAGTAGAAGGGTCTTTGGTGTCCGACTTAGGGATTGGCTGGATGATATCCTTTCACCAGTCGCGTGGTATATCTCCATTGACGAAACAGTGCGTAAAAAAAATAAGGAGGATGTCAACATATGTATCGTTACGAAGTACATCCGCTGGAATATAGACGAAACCAGGAGACTTTCGGAGTTCTGCCCTGTATATAGCGGTTTTCACCTCCTCCTGTGTTAATAGTACCATGGGCACCATTTATGCTTTTTGCAATGTTTATAATTATTTCTCGCAACTACATTATCTCTGAGAAGGGGATATAACTCTTCTCAGAAACGGTACTATGGTAACAGAGTACAGTAGAAATGGCCTGATCCTAAAAATAAAGGACATGTCTCAGATAAACATGGATAGTGGATTCAACCTGCACAACACACCTNCCCCCAGTTTTGGGACTTGAGAAACAATGGTTACCAAATAAAACAAAAATCAGACCAAAAATATGCAAAAAACACTTTTAACCAAAAATTTGACCCCCGCAAGTAGTAAGTTTGTTCTTAAAACCTGTCTAAAATTAAATATCGCCTACTCGGTAACAGAAATACTCATGTTTTAGCATAGGTCATGCCGGTGGATTTTTCACAATATTTACACATGTGCTGTACAAAAATAGTCTACATGAAAAGCTAGCTTTTGTTGTGCAGACACAGATTTGTAAATGCCCAAAACTGTAGTCTCAAACCAAATTCGATTTTTTGGGGAAAAATTATGAAGCCCACATAGTCCACATCACGTGTATGCCAATTTTAGTGCTGATTTTTATTTATTTTTTATTTTTGATACATGTTATATTACAGGGGTTATTCATTGTAAACAAATATCAACCATGGCCACCGTACGCTACAACTGTACCATGGCCACCGTACGCTACAACTGTACCATGGCCACCGTACGCTACAACTGTACCATGGCCACCGTACGCTACTACTGTACCATGGCCACCGTACGCTACTACTGTACCATGGCCACCGTACGCTACAACTGTACCATGGCCACCGTACACTACTACTGTACCATGGCCACCGTACGCTACTACTGTACCATGGCCACCGTACGCTACTACCGTACCATGGCCACCGTACGCTACAACTGTACCATGGCCACCGTACACTACTACTGTACCATGGCCACCGTACGCTACTACTGTACCATGGCCACCGTACGCTACTACCGTACCATGGCCACCGTACGCTACAACTGTACCATGGCCACCGTACACTACTACTGTACCATGGCCACCGTACGCTACTACTGTACCATGGCCACCGTACGCTACTGTACACTGCTATCTATGTATCTATGCGTAGAAATATGATTTGTCATTGTGTGTGAAATCCACTGACCGGTTGCACGAGAATCGTTCTATTAAGGTTTCTATATCTTCCCTGTTCAATATTTAAATTATGCGAGCTAAGTCTAAAACGAGATAAAGTCTTTTTATATGAATTATTAATTGGTTTTCTTAAATATGATTGGAGAGAAAAATTATCTATCAGATGTTGATAAAGGAAACCTTTCGGAATTGTTTGGATGTTTGTTAATATTTCCTGCCGGTAAACATCGAACAGTCTTTGCTCAATGATTGTATAGGTATTTCTACCATTTCTAACATTGTCAAATTCATACCTGAACTCTCACAGGTGTAGCGGAACTGGACTTGGTCAAGCGTCGACGACCAGGTGGAGCGTCCGTCTAGAGTTCGGGGGTCCCGGATTCGAACCCCGGTCTTGCGTTTCAATTTCTCTTGTTCCTGTTACAAAATAGGCGAGCTTGCCAGCCCTTGTTTTAAGCATTGGGTGTACGCTAAGCAAGGGTTGCAAATAACTGTGTCTTCGGGGGCCAAGATTGCTTTATATACACCCTTTTCAGTATTTTAATGGACTTAAATTATAATTTAATGGAAATCCGTTAAATAATTGTTGCGTTCCGAAGGTAAAAACTGGCACCAATATGTTAAGCATCAATCAAACACCTTAGAAAGCCGTTACTGCCTACATATGTGCGCGGCCGACACTTAATCTCGCGACGGATTATTGGCTAATGCGTGCGTTTGCGAGATCTGCGCGACCTGCAAATCTATGCGCTACTGCATTGGAGTCGAAATCTAGTACAAAAGGTGGTAAATGTTACTTACTATACACCAATATATATGTTACACGTAAATAAACTAATAACGAGGTGGTCAGTTGACTTTTGGTCTAAATATACAAGTAAGCATTAATTATTCATGTTCTCCCTTAGTTTAAGGGGCTGGTCGAGGAAAACATAACAAAATAAATGGATCTAAATGGGTTCTCTGGCCTTCCAAAAGTTATACCACGTCAATATGATGGTCGAGTGTCCAGTTTTGACCACTGAAATCTCGGGGAAGCCTCGCGTAAATTAAGCGCAGAACTATTTATATATGTCACGTGGTTGTTTCGAAAGTGAGGCAGCGAAGATAACAACAATAGCACGCCGTCATGTGCCATGTCGGACTCAACTGGCGGACAAGACAGCAACACTATAGGTAAATAATTGTTATCAAAGGTCATGTATAATGCAAGTGTAGTATTCCTACCTATATGTTGTTGTTATATATAACGGTATTGATACCTCGTGCCTGTCATGACTTTTGCATGCATCTTTTTCTTTCGCCGCGATGTTTACATTTGGCCTTGTTGATGACGCGCGTGCGCTAAAATTACATCACTGATCTGGGTCAATCGAGAGTTTTAGACTTTCAGGTGACGATTTAGGATTTCTTTACTTTAATTATATTTTCTTTTACAAAATTTGAATCGGTATATTTCATAAGGTATTTTAAACATGTGTATGCCATTTTATCAAATATGACATTTTTTCCCCGACCCAGCCCCTTTAACTGTCGTTATGTTTGTCCTTCATGTAAACTCAAAGATGTAACTGACGTAATGGAACGTCTACATGTAGACAATACTTCTTCACATTGTGTTCTAGTACCAATATTTATGATTCTTTACCTTCATCGCGTTTAAGATATTTTAACCGACTTCTTCCTGTCTATACATAGCGAACGCGGGTAATCTAAAAGCACTGTAAGAGCCAATGCGGACAGAAATACAGTGTATATTACGACTTTGATAGAATAATGTGAAATGGGAACACTTGCAAAATGTTGGTAACTTGTGCGAATAGATAAGTAACTCGTGCACACGGATTAGTAAATGTTTTACCATGTTCCTTCGGGGGCTCCGTAGTTATCAGTGCAATTATATGACAAAAATCCATTTCAGGTAAGTTAGCTAATTGCTTTATTTGATTTTGGTTACATGTATGTACTAATTATAAGTCAATCTATTTAAATCTATGGATTTGATTTCCTGTTATAGTGTTTCTGAAACAGTCCATTTACAGGTTTTTTGGCTACGTCCTAAATCTTATTTAGTACAAGGGTACTTATTATGCGCCTTTACACATATATTCGCACTGCACACTGCCAAACCAGTGCAGGTACGTCACACACACCAGCAGACGATACGTGTGTATGTGGTGTATTGATCCGAACAGACCGGGTATCTATGCAGTGCTACGACAAGGAAATAGTGTACGTGTACATATACCAAATACTTTTACGGTTATCAGCTGTTAACAAAACACAAGGAAGATAGACTCAGTGGCGTAATACTGGTAATCTATAGGTTACAATTATAGTACTTCCTTGTTGGTATCAAATATATGACTGGACGCCACATCTAGATAGATATAGCGGGTGCTTGATTTGTCACATGACGGTGGCGTATATATATTTGTGTGGACATACCTGGATGTACACGTTTACCGATGTAAGCAGGATCCGTCGGACTGGGGAAAGGACCTGATGGCTGAATTCTCACTTGCCAGTGTTTTAAACTCACTGGTCTACCCCACCACTGTTCGGATTGCTAGCGGTGGCCTCACTGCTACGGAGGGTAAGCACTTCCGGCCCGATGACGTTTTAATACTATATGGAAGTGGACTCCGAGTTTATGTTCCACCGTCCGCTAATGCTGCATTGAGGGAAAGGTGCAGGACTGCGGACACCACAAAAAGAACGAGACGGAGATTGCCTGATGACGGCGGGGACGAGTACAGCAACACGAATAATCTGTTCACTAAAAACATCTTTGTCTCGGAGAAAGCAAACTTAAAGGACAACAAATTTGCCGGGAAGGTTTATCGAGATGTTGCTGAAATCCTAAGTGATTCACCATTTTCGGTGAAAGCAAATAAATCATTTTTCGTCTGTGGTGATGAACAAAATCCCAACGAAATCCGGAAGATATTCGAAGGCGAGGTGATACATATAGACCCTCACATAGATAGAGCCAATATGAACATTTTGCGTGGGCACGTGGATGGTAAACGCGTGTCCATGCAACTATCAAACACATCTATCAGTGTCACTGCCTTGCCTGAGTTGAATTCGGAGGCCACTGCGAGACCTGCTGCTCATATGTCGCACGTAGATTTTGGACTACCAAAAGAAATGGTATATGAGGACCAAGACATACAGGAAACATATCAAATAGAAGTGGGTTTCAATGTGATACCGCTGCAGGAACGACCCATGCTTTCGGTCTGTTGCTCGAAACGACAACGTAGCGTAGAGGAACTTGACAATGGCATGCTTAAGATACAGAACATCTGGTGCTTTAACTTTAACGAGCAGTCTATTAAAACTGTCACGGTACAGGTCCTCAATACAGATGTGGAATCATCCTTCAAACCTGCATTTGGAAAAGAAGTGGACAGAGATGAAAATGATTTCAGTTTTTACAATCTGTACGGGAAACAATGCACAGGTGAGTAGGCATGTGATTCATTTTCAAGTGCCACGACTTTCAAAAGCATTCAATTGGATTCGAGTTAAAATTCATTCAGATAATTACATTGCAAAAGGGAAACATCACTAGAAATTCAAAGTAAGGAAAGGCCTATTTAGACAGGCAGAAAGTACAAGTAAACCTACAATGAATTGCATGATGTTGTCCTTTACAACGACAGATATTGTTAGATTAAATGTGCACCCCAAGGTGCCTTCACTCGTTATAAAACTGGGATGGGGGTCCACCAGTATAAGTAAAGCCTCATTTGAAGTCATTACTTCATAACTGATTTCTGGTCTTTCTTGTTTACTCGAGGCAAGTTACGTTAGGGTAGGGGACGAGGCAGGAGGTCAAGAAACTTGGGCAGGGTGGATCAGATTCAAATGTTCCAATTTACCATGACCAGAATATATTGACCTCATTAACTGTAGCGGAAACTAGTTCGACCTTATATTTATTTTCATTAAGATACATGGAAAACCAACTTAAGGGCACCAGAGAAGAATTAGTGAAAAGTATATATTGTTCTTCATTTGTGTAACTTTACCATGGGCTCTACCTTAGCTAATCAACTTCAAATATGTACGAACCCTAACTTCACTATAAACACCAGTACCATGATCACTAATTTAACATGATCACTAATTTAACATGATCACTAGATTCATCGTATTGGTCACTAGTTTCACTGAATTGGATTCGATACGTTTTATTGATAGTTGTACTGTATAACAGCATTTGCTATATCGCCTTATCTAGCTAACATAAGCCACTCAAAAGCGCTTTACAGTACATATGTATACCCTTAGCATTTACATTAATCAATATAATTTTGAGGAATTTGCAGGAGCTGTCTTATCAGGCGCTAGCTACTAGTCCTATGCCACCTAGCTAATAACTCCCTATGTGTGTATGCCTGCGTGTGTGCTGGAGATGTAATGTGTTCTGTTTGTAATGGGACCGTGCTTACAACGGTATCATTTATAGTGCCACCTCACTTGAATGCTACAGCACAAATACCGCAACATCCACCCCAGACCAATTTATATACTCCATCTGGGTTGTTGGAGTTGTATGGGCAGGCGAACAACACTTTCTCTGAATATCCATGCAAACGGCGACTTCGGGAATCGAACACTAGTCGCCTGAGTGGAAGGCTGGCTTTTACTATACCATGCACATTAGTTTTTCTGAAATATTGTTCCAAGTTCAATATATCATAACCTCTTCGTTTACCACGCTCATTCGTTTCATTGTAACATGATCACTCGGTCTACCACGATCGCTATTTACTTTTTAACTTGACCACCTGGTGTCCAATGATCACTTGTTGCACTGTACCAATATCCACTTGCTATAACATAAACACTAATTTCGCTGTACCAGCCACTTGGTGTAGCATTGTCACTGGTTTCACTCAAACATACCCACTTGCTATAACATAAACACTAAAGTCACTGTCCCAGCCACTTGGTATAGCATTGTCACTGGTTTCACTGAAACATATCCACTTGCTATAACATAAATACTAATTTCGCTGTACCAGTCACGTGGTGTAGCATTGTCACTGGTTTCACTCAAACATATCCACTTGCTATAACATAAATACTAATTTCGCTGTACCAGTCACTTGGTGTAGCATTGTCACTGGTTTCACTCAAACATATCCACTTGCTATAACATAAACACTAAAGTCACTGTACCAGCCACTTGGTGTTGCATTGCAACTGGTTTCACTCAAACATATCCACTTGCTATAACATAAACACTAATTTCGCTGTACCAGCCACTTGGTGTAGCATTGTCACTGGTTTCACTTAAACATATCCACTTGCTATAACATAAACACTAAAGTCACTGTACCAGCCACTTGGTGTAGCATTGTCACTGGTTTCACTCAAACATATCCACTTGCTATAACATAAACACTAATTTCACTGTACCAGCCACTTGGTGTAGCATTGTCACTGGTTTCACTCAAACATATCCACTTGCTATAACATAAACACTAATTTCACTGTACCAGCCATTTGGTGTAGCATTGTCACTGGTTTCACTTAAACATATCCACTTGCTATAACATAAACACTAATTTCGCTGTACCAGCCACTTGGTGTAGCATTGTCACCAGTTTCACTTAAACATATCCACTTGCTATAACATAAACACTAATTTCACTGTACCAGCCACTTGGTGTAGCATTGTCACCAGTTTCACTTAAACATATCCACTTGCTATAACATAAACACTAATTTCACTGTACCAGCCACTTGGTGTAGCATTGTCACCAGTTTCACTTAAACATATCCACTTGCTATAACATAAACACTAATTTCACTGTACCAGCCACTTGGTGTAGCATTGTCACCAGTTTCACTTAAACATATCCACTTGCTATAACATAAACACTAATTTCACTGTACCAGCCACTTGGTGTAGCATTGTCACTGGTTTCACTCAAACATATCCACTTGCTATAACATAAACACTAAAGTCACTGTACCAGCCATTTGGTGTAGCATTGCAACTGGTTTCACTCAAACATATCCACTTGCTATAACATAACCACTGATGTCACTGTACCAGCCAATTGGTGTAGCATGGCAACTGGTTTCACTTAAACATATGCACTTGCTATAACATAAACACTGATGTCCCTGTACCAGCCAATTGGTGTAGCATTGCAACTGGTTTCAGTCACTTGGTGTAGCATTGTCACTGGTTTCTCTCAAACATATCCACTTGCTATACCATAAACACTAAAGTCACTGTACCAGCCTCTTGGTGTTGCATTGCTACTGGTTTCACTCAAACATATCCCCTTGCTATAACATAAACACTGATGTCCCTGTACCAGCCAATTGGTGTAGCATGGCAACTGGTTTCACTTAAACATACCCACTTGCTATAACATAAACACTAAAGTAACTGTACCAGCCACTTGGTGTTGCATCGCAACTGGTTTCACTCAAACATATCCCCTTGCTATAACATAAACACTAAAGTCACTCTACCCGCCACTTGGTGTAGCATTGTCACTGGTTTCACTTAAACTTATCCACTTGCTATAACATAAACACTGATGTCACTGTACCAGCCAATTGGTGTAGCATTGCAACTGGTTTCACTTAAACATATCCACTTGCTATAACATAAACACTGATGTCACTGTACCAGCCACTTGGTGTAGCATTGTCACTGGTTTCACTTAAACATATCCACTTGCTATAACATAAACACTAATTTCACTGTACCAGCCACTTGGTGTAGCATTGTCACCAGTTTCACTTAAACATATCCACTTGCTATAACATAAACACCAACGTCACTGTACCAGCCACTTGGTGTAGCATTGTCACTGGTTTTATTGCGACATGACTACTTAGTGTACCACGATCACTCATCTTACTGTACCGTGAACACTTATTGTAACATGAGAACCAGTTTCACTTTAACGTGAACACTGGGTGTATAGTGATTTCTTGGTGTACCACGATCACTATTTTCACACTACAATGACCACTTAGCGTACAATGACCATTTGTTTCACAATACCATGACCACTTGGTGTATCGCGATCACAACCTTCATTGTACAATGACCATTTGGTGTATCGCGATCACAACCTTCATTGCACCATGACCACTTGGTGAATCGCGATCACAACCTTCATTGTACCATGACCTTTTGGTGTATCACGATCACAACCTTCATTGTACCATGACCACTTGGTGTATCGCGATCACAACCTTCATTGTACCATGACCATTTGGTGTATCACGATCACTACCTTCACTGTACCATGACCATTTGGTGTATCGCGATCACAACCTTCATTGTACCATGACCACTTAGTGTATCGCGATCACAACCTTCATTGTACCATGACCATTTGGTGTATCACGATCACTACCTTCACTGTACCATGACCATTTGGTGTATCGCGATCACAACTTTCATTGTACCATGACCACTTGGTGCACTGTGATCACAGGTTTCACTTTACCATGATCATTTGTTGTAGCATGACCATTTGTTTCACAATACCATGACTATTTAGTGTATCATGATCACTACCTTCATTGTACCATGGCCATTTGGTGTATCACGATCACTACCTTCAGTGTACCATGATCATTTGGTGTATTACGATCACTACCCTCATCGTACCATGACCATTTGGTGTACTGTGATCACAAGTTTCACTGTACCATGACCATTTGGTGTATCACGATCACTACCTTCATTGTACCATTACCATTTTAGGGTACTGTTATCACAAGTTTCACTGAACCATGACCATTTAGTGTACTGTGATCACAAGTTTCACTGTACAATGACCATTTGGTGTATCACGATCACTACCTTCACTGTACCATGACCATTTGGTGTAGCACCTACCCTCATCGTACCATGACCATTTGGTGTACTGTGATCACAAGTTTCACTGTACCATGGCCATTTGGTGTATCACGATCACAAGTTTCACTGTACCATGATCATTTGGTGTATCACGATCACTACCTTCATTGTACCATTAACATTTAGTGTACTGTGATCACAAGTTTTACTGTACCATGACCATTTTGTGTACTGTGATCACAAGTTTCCCTGTACCATGCCCATTTGGTGTATCACGATCACAAGTTTCACTGTACCATGATCATTTGGTGTATCACGATCACTACCTTCATTGTACCATTACCATTTTAGGGTACTGTTATCACAAGTTTCACTGAACCATGACCATTTAGTGTACTGTGATCACAAGTTTCACTGAACCATGACCATTTAGTGTACTGTGATCACAAGTTTCACTGTACAATGACCATTTGGTGTACAGTGATCAGAAGTTTCACTGTATCGTGACCGTTTGATGTATCACGATCCCTACCTTCATTTTACCATGACCATTTGGTGTACTGTGATCACAGGTTTTACTGTACCATGACCATTTGGTGTACCATGATCATTAGTTTCACTGTACGTGGACCATTTGGTGTACCATGATTAATAGTTTCACTCTACCATGATCAGTTGGTGTACTATGATCACAAGTTTCACTTACCATATCCATTTGGTGTACCATGATAATTAGTTTCACTGTATCATGACCATTTGGTGTATCACAATCACTACCTTCACTGTACCATGACCATTTGGTGTAGCACGATCACAAGTTTCACTGTACCATGACCATTTGGTGTATCACGATCACTACCTTCATGGTACCATGACCATTTGGTGTACTGTGATCACAGGTTTCACTGTACCATGACCATTTGGTGTACCATGATCATTAGTTTCACTGTACCATGACCATTTGGTGTACCAGGATCATTAGTTTCACTCTACCAGGATCAGTTGGTGTACTATGATCACAAGTTTCACTTACCATATCCATTTGGTGTACCATGATAATTAGTTTCACTGTATCATGACCATTTTGTGTATCACAATCACTACCTTCACTGTACCATGACCATTTGGTGTAGCACGATCACAAGTTTCACTGTACCGTGACCATTTGATGTATCACGATCACTACCTTCTTTGTACCATTAACATTTAGTTTACTGTGATCACAGGTTTCACTGTACCATGACCATTTGGTGCATCACGATCACTACCTTCATTGTATTATTACCATTTAGTGTACTGTGATCACAAGTTTTACTGTACCATGACCATGTGGTGTACCAGGATCATTAGTTTCACTCTACCATGAACAGTTGGTGTACCATGATCACAGGTTTCACTGTACCATGACCATTTGGTGTAACATGATCATTAGTTTCACTGTACCATGACCATTTGGTATACCATGATCATTAGTTACACTGTACCATGACCATTTGGTGTACCTTGATCGTAATATTTACTGTACCATTATCACAAATTTCAATGTGCCATGACCACCATGATCACTAGATTCTCTGTAACATGGACACCTGTTGAATCATGACCACGTGTTTCATTGTACCATCACCACTTTATGAACCATGATCATTAGTGACACCGTTTCACGACTGTTACAGGACCACTTGGTGTACCATGATCACTAGTTTCTTTGTACCGTGATAGTCCGGACACTTGGTATACCATTATCATTCGTTTCTCTGTACCATGGACACTTGCTGTATCATGACCACGTGTTTCATTGTACCATGATGACTTGGTGTACCACGATAACTAGTTTCACTGTTACATGACCATTTGTTGCATTATGATATATACTTTAATTATTAATTTCGGTTTCAGTCCAAGAATTAACATCTGTTGCCTATCACGCCGAAGAGCTGCTTTCGTGTGTTTGCTTATGTCGGGGTATATCAGGCGCTAATTACAAGTTCTTGGATAACTCAGATATATATATCCTTTTCAAACTGGAATAAAAAACAACCCGAAGGCGTTCCAAATATCACACGGGATTTCATTTAATCAAAGATGTTCCGAGAATGAATCAGGCACCTTTGAGTTTCCTGAAGGGGTAGACTGTTATGTTATGGATTGCTGTTGATTGACTTAGATATTTTATGTTTGACCATCGCCTACCGTAAATATTCGCGTATATTCTGCACATTTTTTAAGGAAAAATGAAAGTGTCAATAAAGGGGTGCGCGGATACTCAAGAACAATCCAAAACTAGTCCTTGGTCGCGACCACTTCATTTATCGGGGATTTTTCGGGGATTTTCGAAAATATGCTCGTAGTAATAAACTGTTAAATTTCGTTGAATAACTCCTGATTGCATTGTCTATTTAACTATTACGAAAAATTGCAAGTTTAAGACATATCATACGATATAATCGGATAAATAAACTCGAGTAAAGTGGGCCCAACATTCAGGATACGATACCACGTATGGGGAAACATAACGAAGCATTGCATCGTAATAAGCACTGTGGGGTTAAAATGCTGTTCTTGGGTAAAATCATGCTGAACTATTTAATCTTGACTTGACAGTAGGAATGTGTCAAAACGACATGGGGAAAGTGGCGAAGTTTGCAAGTTTGTGTAATGCAAAGAGTCAAGGTCGCGTGATACTATTTACCGACAGGAACTTACAATATCACATACATACGAATTGAACCGATAATAATAAAATTAAGCGTTTGAAAAATAAACATTAATGGGCTCAAAACACCCAAATATATTCCGATCTTTTCTTTTCAATGAAGAATTGCTGAAATCACAATTGTTTTTTCATATCTCGTGAATTTGGCTGTTGGCGGTCCTCGTCGGACCTGTTTGAGTGACTGCCTTTAATAAAGCGTACACACTCTGCCTATAGGCCTATCGATGTCCGATTCAGTCAGATTTGCACACGATCAGAAAACTACTTTGAATCGTTTTATATAAGAAAAATGACAGATTTATCAGTATATAAGATTGAATCTTTTCTGAAAGTTTTATCGTTTTATGCCAATAGATGTTATCGCGACCATCCACGAGTTACTCCCCTTCGAAGGGTTATGCCGGAAAATGCACAAGTCTCGCGAGAGAATGCGAGGATACGGGGGCAAAACAATCTGCCATGTGTAAAGAATATGCCCCACCTTCACTGTATTGAACCAACAAAAATAACTCACAATAATAAAGGTCATATCAAATGCATTTAGTGATGACATTTCAATCAAATTGTTTGTCCAAAACAAGCCTTTTGACGTTTCATTTACATACAGGTAACACACGATACTCTGTACGCCGCTGACGGTCCGTCACAGCTGTGACGCTTTAGCTTCGTTCTCTTTTTCAATATCTGGCCAATTTAACATGTCTGCTTGCTATCATAGGTGTACTAGCTCCCCAATTTTCTTATTTGGAGTAGGTGATACCTTTTGACTTTAAAATATTTCCCAATTCATTACAAGGAAGTTCGTGGAAATTCGTATCTGAATGTTTTGGCGCTGCCATGTTGTCCGTTGCCCCAGCAGGTACAGTGTAATCCCCTCCTATTTGAAGAGTTCCAATGGTCGCGTTATCATCTATTACAAAAATGTACTTGCTCTGCTCATGCCAGTGACAACAGATATTTGCCACATACTTTCTCCATGTGTTGGCATGGTTACCTAGACAGAGTGTATGTATATACACCTGTCATTGTTAGGCCATTTTGATTGACAGGTGGAAATACGTTGTAGCTTGGTCAATGATTCATTATACTGAAAATGATCATATACAAATGTAGGAAATGGGGTGACTTTCATATTTCTAGCTTTCAATGTTCTATGTTTCATACTCTAGCCTGCCCCAGCATGAATATCCTCATTTACATAATAGGGATATATCAATGAAACACTACACTGTAACATATTATGGTCTTTTATTTTATTCCTCTATTCTTTATCAAACCTTGTAGCTATGAACTGCTATAGCTTATGTTAAGTTACGTAGATGTTCCATAAAAGCTTATTGTTCATATTAGGACAAAGTCAAACATAGAAGTATATTAACAAGAAGTATATATCTAATAATACTTCTGCATTATTGAATCTGATCAAAACTTTGATAAACGTTTTATGTAGGCGTGTACAAGTTTCCTGACATCATTACTGCTGAAAGTATAGGATGTCTATGTGTAATAAAATACTGTACACAAACGTTAAAAATACGTTCGTACATGGCGCTCAGAAGTTTCGATAGTATTCTCAAACATGTAAGAGTTATTAAAGGACTATTGGCATTTGTTGAATCTACTGATGGCTGTATGAATTGATCAAAATTAATATGCAAACAAAATATACTATTTTATTTTATTTTCCAGTGGAGTACCTTGAACCTACGGCAAAACGAATACCGGAAATCAAGCCACGTGCTACTCCATGGACAACTGACAAACCGCCACCACTGCCAACCCGGAACCAGGCTCCAAATATTCCAATTAGGCCATCTTCAAGGAGAAGCGATACATTGAATAGCCTTCCCGAAGCACCACCACCACCTACACAAAAAAGGCATCCAATTCTCCCTACGCAACATGAGGAACCTCTGCCGTTGGTTGACGATAAAACCAAGCAGGCCTCGTCACCAACCTTTATAAAGAGCCAGTTTCCAGAGGAAGATATACCGACGAAAACGTTACCACAAGAGCACGAATCCGTTCATTCCTTATCAAACATTTCGTTATCTGATCAGGGCGGTCCTAACTCTACTGACGAACAAAAGATGTCTCCATCATCTGAAGTTTCAACAGCAGACAAGTCGTCTCACAACACAACGTCTGGTGTACCCGATGACCTAGAAATATACACAAAAGATATAAAAGATATGACAATTTCGGAACTTGCCAATTTGTTCCGGAGTAACAGACTCGATCACATGGCCAACGTCTGCGAGGAGGAAGTGATTGACGGTGTTTTACTGTTAATTTTAAATGACCAGGACTTCCAAAAGGAACCATTTAACCTCACGGATTACCACCTGAAAAAGCTTAAAAAGCTCATAGAGGGGCACAGACCGAGATAGTGATACTAGTGTACATGCACAGCAATAAATACATGCAGTATCGTTACCTTATAAAATGTAGCTCTAATTTGATATTTCAGCAGACTTAAGGCATTCCTATGGGAATAAAGTGCGCCATTCTTCCGGCAGACTCTGTCTTATTTTCCCGAGGATGATTTTATTAAAGAGCTTATTAGGACTTGTAAAACAAATCTTGCGAAATGCTTTGATTTTTGCAGTCAGATATATCGGCGATGTCCACACGCTGCACGTACTTTACAGATCACGTAGGTCGTATAATACCCTCATATAGATTATTCTGTTTCAGCCGTTTTCTTCAATCTTTGCTTACATGGCAAACATGGACGGCGTACTACAAAGTTGTTCGATAAGCAGGACGATTTCGATTTTCTTGTAGTGACATTTCCCTTTCTTGACAGCAAACATTTCAGTTTGCTCCAATTATCATGACTTCCAAGACATGTATCGACTTCAGATACACAAACTTACAATGTACAACAAAAGGCTGGTGAAGGCTATAACCACGTTTTATGGCTGTCATCATAATCTCTTCGGCAAACTTAGTATTTCTTTGTGTGCTCTGTTTTTATGCACATTAGCTTCCCTTGTTGTTTCTTCCCTAAAACTCGATATGAGGACTTGGTATTATTTTGAGTTGAAGTACATTACCATGTTTTGCCCTAGTTTTATCGATTTGGTGGTTGCATTACTGAATTCTCTTGTTTTATTGGCGGAGCACTTCCCGTCTTTTCTTTGCATATGCTTGTTCGGAACGTTTTGGCAGACAAACTTAAATCACGCAAAATCATGAAACTGACTTTTAGGAATCATACTTCTACAGCGCACAAATATACTCTCTTATGGTGATTAAATATAAGATGTCTTTTTCATTTTTGAATAAAGTTATTTCAATATTTTTGTGCGTTCTTCACATGTATTTCTTTTAAGAAGTGTGTAAGATCGTGTTTTGTTTCACATCGCATTGTACAGTCAGTGAACGAAGCGATATTCTTATTTGAAGAACTGACAAAAACATATACTTTTCGCAATGATCTTTATTTACTAACCTGCCGCCCAAAACCAAATACATTGATATATAATCTTCTAACCAAGTGAGTCCAAATGAAACATACAAAGCCATGTCAGCCATAGCCATTCCAAATAAGTCATTTAGTCTGCCAAATACGACACAGAGTCTGCCAAATACGACACAGAGTCTGCCTTAGACACAGAGTCTGCCAAGTTAGACACAGAGTCTGCTAAATTAGACATACAGTTATACAGAGTAATTCATACAGCCATACCAAAATCAGTCATACAGCCATATCAAATATATCATACACCCATATCAAATCATTCATACAGTTATACCAAAATCAGTCATATAACCATACCACATCAACACAGTACTAGGCAGAGTAACAGCATTATTTATCCGCATACATTATTATATATATATTATAGTATTATATATTATTTATTCTTGAAATAAATGCATACAGTATTATGAACGACAATCAAATGTAACAATGTAATAAGTAACAAATGTAGGTAAATACATAGAACAAATACACATTGCAATATAGCGTATATTACAACTTTAAGTTCACCAGTAGTCCACCAATATGCTATTTTCAATAGTAATTCACCAAAGTTGTGTCACTCTAGTCAATCAATATCAGGTTGTAAGCGATTTGTTAATGTAAGGTTAAATGTGATTTACTAATGTAAAATAACGTTATACCATTTTAACGTGCAGGGTTATACCCATGTCACGTCAAAATAACGTCACCACATTATACCTATATACAATATGTCACGTCGGAACCTTCTACCAAGATACACTGTAACGTCACAACTTTCTACCGTGGTACAATATTTCAATTCCTACTCAAGTCAGACTCAATGAAACTACCAAATGTAACCTGTTTCATTTGCCGATGAATTTGACCAGTTAGCATTACCTGTGCGTATGATTTTGCGAAGGGAGATCACTATTGACATGTTTAAACAAAGACACCACTTGATGATATTTCACATTTTTATTGAAGCAACACAAAAAATTGTTCAAACAACCAAAAACGATCAATCAGCAAAATATTATCAGCTCATGGTTGCTAACGGTAGTGACAAGTCATGTACTGCCCTAGAAATTCTCCCTCCAGCTACCCATTCTGCCTTGAGTAAGTATCAACCCCGGTACAAATAGAAAACAACGTAGATCCACAGGGGTTCGTTACAAATATCTGAAATACACATGTCATGCTATAACTGAAATGGGTCACAGTACACATAAATATACATATAGAATGTTTATGTGTGATGTGACCCATATCAGTATAGCATATGTGTATAAATCTATGTTTATGTGTGCTGTGACCCATACCAGTATAGTATTCATTTGTATTTCAGACATAACGAACCCCTGTGGTAGATCCCGTCTTATATAATACAGTCGAACAGCCAAATGCCTATCAAATGTTTCGGCCTTTCAATTACTGCAGCTCCGCATTCCAGAAGACTCGCAAGTGAGCTTGTGCGCCGCGTCTGGACATTATTCTTCCGCGATGACGCAAAAATTACATATGACATTTAACATATGGGTTCGTGTTTTGTTTCTACATAATTTGACTTTATTGAACTATCAACGTATACCATCAGGTTGTATGATGGTCCTACAATGACGGACTACATAAATTTTGTTTATATTACGTCAATACGTGGACTTGCACAAGCTCCAGAACTTGGGACAAACGATCAGAATGGACTTAGCAAGTCATAAATATTGAAAAAAAATACGTAGATTGAAATATAAGGATTGAATCTTGCTTTGGTCGATTTCATTGGGTGACGAATTGAGTTGGTCTTGAAACAAATTCAACATGAACTGCATTAAAATTGTTTCAATACCAACTCAATTCAACACTCATGAAATCGACCAAAGCAAGATTCAATCCTGAAATTTAACGTCACAACATTCTACCGAGGTACAATGTAACGTCACAACTATCTACCAATGTACAATGAACTTCACAACTTTCTACCAAGGTACAATGCAACGTCACAACTATCTACCAAGGTGCAATGTAACGTCACAACTATCTACCAAGGTACAATGCAACGTCACAACTATCTACCAAGGTGCAATGTAACGTCACAACTATCTGCCAATGTACAATGTAACGTCACAGTGTTATAACAATATATTTACATTCTGTATGCTTAGACCCATTGACAAAAATTACATTCATAAATGCATAACACAGGTGTTCATAGAATCTCAGCACGTGGGAACTGATAGTAACCTGATCACACTGCGTAGTAATACACTACAAAAACTACTCACTCGGAACGACCGACCTAGATGCTTAATTCTTACATCTTAAAATATTATTGAACTGTGCTTTGTGAAATATCCACGTATTCACGTGTCCTGTGCTACAAATAAACATTGAATATGGAACTACATTTTGTTGTGTTATTGTTGTTGACGGTTGCTAAGATCTCTCACGATAGTGTCACATTTCCCCGCGAAAAAACACTGTTCTCGCCACTGCGTTGCACCCGTGTATAAGCAGGAACAAACCCTGTTTATTTGTTTTATTCGTTGTTATATCGATCCACTGAAAGGATTCGTCAATGTAAATATAAGGAATGATATTTATTTTTTCAACATTTATGAGGTCATAACAACAATGGGTTTTTGGACATATTTTACATGAATCGCTAACGCGATTCATTCAATATGTCCATAAACCCATTGTTGTTATGACCTCATAAATGTTGAAAAAATAAAAATCATTCCTTAA
>NW_018403431.1:417190-446575 GCF_002113885.1 Mizuhopecten yessoensis | reverse complement strand
AACAAATATTGTTATTGTTTCATGTTCCGGTTCAAAGACAAACACTTCTTAAGTTTCGCAGCATAATAACTAACTGGCAGCTGATTATGACTGATTAATCGACATTTGTCTGGCAATAAACGATACGATTCCTTGTATTTAACACAGCGTTGTAGTGCAGATTTCCAATGGGGTTTGATTATGGTTACGAATGTGGAGTCGTTGATTTTTTTTCTAAATACAAGTAGATTTCATCAAGACTTATATTAGAATATTCAAATTTACTTCCATAAGTCTCAACAAATATCTGATGATGAATTAACGAGTGTTCGTATCGAATTAAGTTGCCGCCATCTTGTTTACATTTGAGGCACCAAACACAAACATCTTGCGGCAAATGCGAAAACTTTAAGTCACATAATAAAAAAGTGTACTCTGCACAACTAAACTTATTTTTTCCAAACTGATGGGTTCTGATTTTAGCGACAATTAATTGTTTTTTCGCGACAGTCTCGTGCGATAACCAACTAAATATCAGGCAGGTTACATCAAAGTTTCTTGTCGTGTGTACACGACAACGGGGATGAGACGGCCCTTTATTTTGTCGTCTGTACACGACAACGGGGACCAGGATGACATATTGTTGTCGTGTGTACACGACAACGGTAAGGAAAGAGTTAAGTAACGTCACAGTTTTCTAGCGCTGTAATGTCAAAAACGTTCTACCGTTTTAAGATGACAACGTTATACCACTGTGACGTCACAACTTTCTACCAATGTAACGTCACAACGTTCTACCATTTCAACATCACACTAGAGTATCAGTTTAAGGTCACCTTCATAGTAAGGATTAAATAATGAGAAACATAGTCATGGTGTCATGGAATTCGAAAGAAACGGACCATATGCATCCGTTATAGATAAGTTAGTTGTTTGAGTGTCCATGATGAGGATGAAAATGACTTTCATGTTTACACACAATGACCGGCACATGCGCATGATGGACGATATAGTCACTAACACTGCCAAGAAACGTCCTTCGGATCTTCCCCTGACCACGTGATCCAATCACGATCATATTTGCACCAATTTCGTTACATTTATGTAGCAGCACATGTGCTGGATCTCCATGGATCCTGCTCATAGTGGCGTCCAGCTGTAACGTAAACAGGCACATGATATAAATGGGATATCACACTATCGTATGTACTTACGTATGATGAACGGAACACACACACAAACAATTTAAGCGATCATAAATCTTCTTTTATTTTAAATTTCTCCAAAACACATTTGTTACACGATAGTATAGCCATTAACGGGTAATTTCCGGTGCATTAAAAGGGTGCGTATACATTATTCAAAACGTTCGACCCAAAAGCCCATTATTCCAAAGTCTAGATTTTCCAAAAGCCCATTAATTTATCCCGAATGTCATTTATCTACATACAAGACGGTCCATGTATACACGTGCCTGGGTAGTGGAAATACAGTTTAAGACCACCTTCCGATTATCAGACCTTCTGACATTCTAGCCTTCGGATTACTGACCTTACAGTGTAAAATGTACATAATATTTGAATAGATGTGGTGTAGTTTTCTGTGGAGTATCCGGACTATCAGGTCCTAAGCTATGGAACCTTCTGATCAATCAACCTCCGGACTAGGGGGCTTTCGTAATATTTAATCTTTGCAACAGCGGGCAGACACTTTGACTAGTTTTCAGTAATCCGATACGCTCAATTCGAATTTTAATATGCATGCAGGATAACAAATTCCACTTAATGCGTTTTTATTATAAACTTACATGATAAACGTGAAGCTTCTATTTGATATGTTCCATGATGTCGGCGATCCGCTTCTCTTCGTCGGCTATGACAGACTGCAGAAGCCCAGGGTCTGCGGGGGCCATGGACATAGCTGATGGGCAAAGATCAACATTTGTGAAAGAGGGTCGTTAATAAAGAAATAAAAAGCCAATAACATAGAAAAAACGGACTGTACTAAAACGTTTAGTGCTGAAACATATATATAGTATCCTTCGATCTTATAAATCATTTCAAATTGTTAATGTTGAGATGAAGTGCTAGTGCCAGCCATTTCACCAAACCAATATCTCCAACCAAAGAGAGCAGGCCGGAACATCAGACTTAAAACTTTCGCAGACTTTCAGGCCAGTAACATGGTAAAACGGTCTGCGTATCAGCGTACAAAATGATTCCAGATACCAACAGTGACCAGTATAAAAACTCGTTCTTCGTCAGGACAGTTGCTGACTAGAACCACCTCCCAACTTCGACTTTAAACTGTGGAAGTGTCGAGGAGTTTAAAAACACCCCACGAACCTCAGCGCGACTAACACTACTAGCGCACTTTTGGGATCTAGCAGTGTATTCATACAGATACAGATTACGGTTAAACAATTGCGAACATTGCACTCGCACCTTTGAGTTGCGTCGCATATTACGAAAGACAAAGAAATCAACTCAAGTCAAGTCAACCATGTTGCTACCATGTTGCTTGTTCGGCAGCAACATGGTAGAAATATAATGAATTGATACCAGTGACGTACAGGCGTGGTGACGTTGTACCCATGTGAATCGTGCCTACTGTTCTGTATTGGTATACAGACCGAGAGAAATACATTGATGCAAATCTTTATACGGCCTCTCCTCAATAACCAAGAGGCCTAGGGCGATGATATTTGGTCAGTAGCATACTGCTATCAATTGCTATTTATTGCAATAAAAGAAATTGTGTCAAAAGCCAACTTTCCGGTTTTCTGTAAAGGTCAAATTTAAAAAGTGCTATTTTGGGTAACAAATTTAAAAAATCTTCTTCTGGAATTCTACAAGGTCTTGGGTCTTGATATTTCATATATAAGGTGCTCAGGTGATTGGCTATAAAGTTTGTAAAAATAGTTGACCTTGACCTACTATCAAGGTCATAGTGGTCAAATGTCTAAAAATCTGTATACGGTTTCTTCTCAATAACCAAGAGATCCAGGGCGATACTATTTGCTCAGTAGCATAGCGATATCAATTGCTATTGATTGCAATTAAAAAATATGCAATGTTTTAGAATTTTGTAATTGTGTATCAGTACTTCAGTATACATATTAAACAAAAACAGCATTATTTCAGAACTAAGGTTTATATAATCATTTTATTTCTTAATGTTTCAGACAATGACGTTATTTTATTTAGAACAATTTATAATTAGAAAATTTAACCTCTAGATTAGGTTTAATAAAGATGAAAAGCCCGTCAAATTGCTAGCCAACAATTTCTAGTTTTTATCATTTTTGTTATTAATTGTTGACAGAACCTCAGGCTCCTGTGCCATATCATAGGCAAAAGCAGCCGAGACAACAGCACTACTACAGTACCGATATACATGTGCACATTTTATTATTGTAAAGTACAATCTATGCATTTTATGAATGCTTACTATACGATGTGCTTATCAAAATGTTTTACTCACACAAACTTTCCATAGCCTTGTAATTACCGCAGTGGATAATGTGGACCTCGTTATCAGCACGATGGACTTTTTCCATGTAATCTGCAGACGAAATTATAGCAATGTACCACAGGGGCCTGATAATTTGAAACAGTTAAAAATGGACCTAAACTAAGGTGTTTAGAGCAGTTTTGCACGTTTTAGGGGTTTGCAGTACCAATGCTGATGCAATTATCGAAAGTTGATTTAAACCCCAAAACGTGTAAAATTACTCTGAACACATCCGTTAAGGTCCAAACATATTTGTAACAATGTATGATAGTGTCGGTACTATTGTCTCAGGGTTAATGCTGTTATGAAGTACATACAGATGGATCGATGAGCGTACACATTTACATGTTAAAATACACAATACCAGCCTATGTATGGTTTGTTAGCCTTCCAACTTTCTCTGGGAAACTCGCATGATTTGAAGGAGACGGTTCTTACACGTTGAAAATACCTCAGGTAAATAAAGCTCGCTGACCTGGAAACTAAAAGTGCAGCGATTCACTCAGTATATCATACTATACACAATATACCTGGAATATACTACACAATGTACCTGGAATATACTACACAATGTACCTGGAATATACTACACAATATACTTGGAATATACTACACAATGCACTTGGAATATACTACGAAATGTATTTGGAATATACTACACAATGTACCTGGAATATACTACACAATGTACCTGAAATATACTACACAATGTACTTGGAATATACTACATAATGTACCTGGAATATACTACACAATGTCCCTGGAACATAATACACAATGTACCTGGAATATACTACAGAATGTACCTGGATTATAATACACAAGGTACTTGGAATATAATACACAATGTACCTGAAATATACCACACAATGTACTTGGAATATACTACATAATGTACCTGGAATATACTACACAATGTCCCTGGAACATAATACACAATGTACCTGGAATATTCTACACAATGTACCTGGAATATACTTCACAATGTACCTGGAATATAATACACAACGTACCTGGAATATAATACACAATGTACCTGAAATATACTACACAATGTACTTGGAATATAATACAAAATGTACTTGGAATATACTACACAACGTACCAATGTACCTGGAATATACTACACAATGTCCCTGGAATATAATACACCATGTACCTGGAATATAATACACAATGTACCTGAAATATACCACACAATGTACCTGGAATATACTACAGAATGTACCTGGATTATAATACACAATGTACTTGGAATATACTACATAATGTACCTGGAATATACTACACAATGGACCTGGAATATACTACACAATATACCTGGAATATACTACACAATGTACGTGTAATATACTACACAATATACTTGGAATATACTACACAATATACTTGGGATATAATACACAATGCACGTGGAATATACTACACAATGTATTTGGAATATACCACTCAGTATATCATACTATACACAATATACCTGGAATATACTACACAATGTACGTGTAATATACTACACAATATACTTGGAATATCCTACACAATGTACCTGGAATATACTACCCAATGTACCTGGAATATACTACACACTATACTTGGAATATAATACACAATGCACGTGGAATATACTACACAATGTATTTGGAATATACCACTCAGTATATCATACTATACACAATATACCTGGAATATACTACACAATGTACGTGTAATATACTACACAATATACTTGGAATATCCTACACAATGTACCTGGAATATACTACACAATATACTTGGAATATAATACACAATGCACGTGGAATATACTACACAATGTATTTGGAATATACTACACAATGTACCTGGAATATACTACACAATGTACCTGGAATATACTACACAATGTACCTGGAATATACTACACAATGTACTTGGAATATACTACACAATGTACTTGGAATATACTACACAATGTACTTGGAATATACTACTCAATGTACTTGGGATATACTACACAATGTACCTGGAATATACTACACAATGTACCTGGAATATACAACACAATATACTTGGAATATACTACACAATGTACCTGGAATATAATACACAAAGTACCTGGAATATAATACACAATGTACTTGGAATATACTACACAACGTACATTGTGTAGTACATTCTAGGTATATTTTGTAGTATATTCCAGGTACATTGTGTGGTATATTCCAAGTACGTTGTGTAGTATACTCCAAGTACATTGTGTAGTACATTCTAGGTATACTACACAATATACCTAGAATGTACTACACAATGTACTTGGAGTATACTACACAACGTACTTGGAATATACCACACAATGTACCTGGAATATACTACACAATGTCCCTGGATATACTACACAATAAACTTGGAATATACTACACAATATACTTGGAATATAATACACAAAGTACCTGGAATATAATACACAATGTACCTGGAATATACAACACAATATACTTGGAACATACTACACAATGTACCTGGAATATACTACACAATATACCTAGAATGTACTACACAATGTACTTGGAATATACTACACAACGTACTTGGAATATACTACACAATGTACCTGGAATATACTACACAATGTACCTGGAATATACTACACAATGTACCTGGAATATACTACACAATGTACCTGGAATATACTACACAATGTACCTGGAATATACTACACAATGTACCTGGAATATACTACACAATGTACCTGGAATATACTACACAATGTACCTGGAATATACTACACAATGTACCTGGAATATACTACACAATGTACCTGGAATATACTACACAATGTACCTGGAATATACTACACAATGTACCTGGAATATACTACACAATGTACCTGGAATATACTACACAATGTACCTGGAATATACTACACAATGTACCTGGAATATACTACACAATGTACCTGGAATATACTACACAATGTACCTGGAATATACTACACAATGTACCTGGAATATACTACACAATGTACCTGGAATATACTACACAATGTACCTGGAATATACTACACAATGTACCTGGAATATACTACACAATGTACCTGGAATATACTACACAATGTACCTGGAATATACTACACAATGTACCTGGAATATACTACACAATGTACCTGGAATATACTACACAATGTACCTGGAATATACTACACAATGTACCTGGAATATACTACACAATGTACCTGGAATATACTACACAATGTACTTGGAATATACTACACAATGTACCTGGAATATACTACACAATGTACCTGGAATATACTACACAATGTACCTGGAATATACTACACAATATACTTGGAATATACTACACAATATACTTGGAATATACTACACAATGCACTTGGAATATACTACACAATGTATTTGGAATATACTACACAATGTACCTGGAATATACTACACAATGTACCTGGAATATACTACACAATGTACTTGGAATATACTACACAATGTACTTGGAATATACTACACAATGTACTTAGAATATACTTCACAATGCACCTTGAATATACTACACAATATACTTGGAATATACTACACAATGTACTTGGAATATAATACACATTGTACCTGGAATATACATGTGTGACCTGTTTTGATGTACAAAAACGTGATAAAAAGCTCTGTACATTTCTGAAACATTTTGTCAGGATATAAATACCGATGATATTTAAATATACAAGTACTCTTATCAAACTTGCCACTTTAGCATACAAAACAAATATTTTCACATACGCACACGAGAAAAACAAAACTGTATTTGTGTCATAAAACGTCTTAATTACAAATGTACCATTACACTAATATATATACATATTGACCACAAATTATCACAATGAGGCAATATTATTGCAGATTTTGATGAGTTTTACTTTTACATTACCTGTAATCTTTACGTAACAGAATTACATGAATGCAATGTAAAAAATAAACTGTCCAAAACGCATTTTTACTGTCAGGAAAAGTGCTTCTCTACGTGGTACATGATGTACTAGTACACATGGGTTTCGATAACGATATAATGACAGGCCATTGTCACCTAGATATAGGGACATGTACAAAATGTTTAGTTAGGCTCAGGAAGCATGACGGTCGCTACAAAACACAGGCGACTAGATGGACAATAACATATAATTTACATGTTAGTCATGATCGGGTGTTTTACAACATGCTCATTCATAAAACCTCAAAACGTTGCAAATACTCGAAGGAACATTTATATATAAATAGTAACACCTGCCTATTGATCAGCTAAACGCGTGTGTACGTGTACTGTTAAATTGATAGGTCAGCGTAGGTGTGCACTACCATGTTTTATACACTGTACATCTAGTCCGATTAAGGTGTGCACACACACATGTACTTACATTCTATAGCGTAGTCCGAGTGCTTACTTCCATCCATACATACAGCGACAATGGTTTTCTTGCTCGCCATGCTGACAGCCTGTCTGTCTTCTTGTTGTCTTGTTGATAACAGCCCCCTAGATGGAGTATTGTATTTCTAGTATACGCTACAACTAGATAGTTTATCAACTAGGTCAATGCTCGTTCAACGTCCTGTACTGTGGCGGTCAGCGTTAGTGGTCAGTTTACATTAGTGTTGAACATGTACGTTGTATACACGTTGTAGAAGTAGTCAAAGAGAGCTGACATCGACATTCGGCATTGTGTAGTGCAACAGATAATAAAGGGCAGATATGAAGTAGTTTAAAAGTAGTATATGCAAATTAGTGTAATCTATTGCTATCTATCCGCGGCATTACGTACAAAGGTTGCTACCAGATTCACCATAAACTGTAAACTATAACTACCGGGATAGTTTTATTTATCTAATCACTCAACGTGGACGATCTTGAAGCGCATTGCTTGGCTAGGTCCTGTTTTTTCCTCGATGTGATTTTTGTCGGGTACTTATGTGAATCATACGTATATGCACATATGCATATTCTAAACAGTTTTTCTCTTTTTTTGGGGGGGGGGGGGGGGGGGGGATAAATAGTTTTGTTTTAATACAGGACAAGAACTTATGGATGATGATGTATGATCATCATCATCATCATAAGTTGATGATAGTGTTTTGACAGCGACAATATGTCGCTATCGATGGTGATGTAAGAGTAGGTTCGATGATGATGATGATGATGATGATGATGATGATGATGATGATGATGATGATGATGATGATGAAATCAGGTGAAGGATGATGACAGTGTTATTTTAAAACGTGTAGATGTGCGTGTGAGAGAACGTGCTATTTTTTGTATATATGTAAAAAAAAACATTTTATGGTTTAGCTGTAATTCTCTGTAACCATAATGCTTCATTCTCCTACATTGATGAGTCACAGTTGCTGTTCAATTTGAATAGAAGGCATGTGCACATTTAAATCCACACTCTAACCATACTAATGCATTTAATCTTATTCACTACCGTCATCGAAATCGCGATGAAATAAGTGTAAAAGAAATCTCGTACACGACAAATACGCTGCTCGTATGTATGTCGCTTGTAAACTAAGCAGATATTAATATCGGTACAGACATGATAAACCTAACGTTACTACAGACACGATATATACTTGTTTATATAGAACAAACATGATATACTTAACGACGGAACAGACATGATATACTTTACGTAGGTACAGACATGATATACTTTACGTCAGAACAAACATGATATACTTTACGTCGGTACAGACATGATAAACCTAACGTTACTACAGACACGATATATACTTGTTTATATAGAACAAACATGATATACTTAACGTCGGAACAGACATGATATACTTTACGTCAGTACAGACATGATAAACTTTACGTCGGTACAGACATGATATACTTTACGTCGGTACAGACATGATAAACTTAACGTAACTACAGACACGATATACCTTACGTCGGTACAGACATGATAAACTTTACGTCGGTACAGACATGATAAACTTAACGTTACTAAAGACACGATATATACTTTACGTCAGAACAAACAGGATATACTTTACGTCGGTACAAACATGATAAACTTTACGTCGGTATAGACATGCTATGATTTACGTCGTTACATACATAATAAACTTTACGTAACTACAGACACGATATACTTTACGTTAGAACAAACATGATATACTTTACGTAACTACAGACACGATATATACTTTACGTTAGAACAAAATTTATATATTTTACGTAACTACAGACACGATATACTTTACGTCAGAACAAGCATGATATACTTTACGTAACTACAGACACGATATATACTTTACGTCAGAACAAACATGATATACTTAACGTCGGTACAGGCATGATAAACCTAACGTTACTACAGACACGATATATACTTGTTTATATAGAACAAACATGATATACTTAACGTCGGTACAGACATGATATACTTTACGTCAGAACAAACATGATAAACTTTACGTCGGTACAGACATGATATGCTTTACGTCAGAACAAACATGATATACTTTAACTCAGAACAAACATGATATACTTAACGTCAGAACAAACATGATATACTTTACGTTAGAACAAAAATGATATACTTTACGTCAGAACAAACATGATATACTTAACGTCAGAACAAACATGATAAACTTTACGTCGGTACAGACATGATATACTTTACGTCAGAACAAACATGATATACTTTAAGTCAGAACAAACATGATATACTTAACGTCAGAACAAACATGATATACTTTACGTCAGAACAAAAATGATATACTTTACGTCAGAACAAACATGATATACTTTACGTCAGAACAAACATGATATACTTTACGTAACTACAGATACGATAAACTTTCACGTCAGAACAAACATGATATACTTTACGTTGGTACAAACATGATAAACTTTACGTCGGTACAGACATGATAAACTTAACGTTACTAAAGACACGATATATACTTTACGTCAGAACAAACATGATATACTTTACGTCGGTACAAACATGATAAACTTTACGTCGGTATAGACATGTTATGATTTACGTCGTTACATACATAATAAATTTTACGTAACTACAGACACGATATACTTTACGTTAGAACAAAAATTATATATTTTACGTCAGAACAAGCATGATATACTTTACGTAACTACAGACACGATATATACTTTACGTCAGAACAAACATGATATACTTTACGTCGGTACAAACATGATACACTTTACGTCGGTACAGACATGATAAACTTAACGTTACTACAGACACGATATATACTTTACGTCAGAACAAACATCATATACATTACGTCGGTATAAACATGCTATGATTTACGTCGGTACAGACATGATTAACTTAACGTTACTACAGACATGATATACTTTACGTCAGAACAAACAGAAACAGAAAAAAGGTTGGTTTTTTTTGCAATTTTCATGGCCATGAAAATAAAAAATAAATCCTACCATGAAAAATACACGGATTAAAACTACATATAATTTCATGGCCATGAAAAATTATGCTCCACCACGAAAAATGAAACTCATAAATAATACAGGCATATATAAAGCTAGGCTGCATGTTTAAACAGTTAAAATATTATCGGAGTACTTTCCGGATTTAAACAAAAACAAGGAGAGGAACGAGAACATGAACCACCTCCATTTACACAGGTAAGATCAGATGTTCCTTCGTGTGTCGATCTCGTCTTTATAAAGTTGTGTTTAACCACTAAAATATAAACCAGCAAACAAAATTACATTTTATCATTTTATGCTATTTTGTGTGTGAATGAAAATTGAATAGAAAGTCAATAATCATTGGGTTTCATCATCAGATATTGCCGTAAGATTTCAGGAACAATTCAGAAATGTTTCAGCAAAGCCAACTGATATATGCATAAGCAAACCTTACTGTGATTTCTAGCCAAACAACATTAAGCAAGTTCCGGGACATTTCAACAATGCTTCTTAATCACTGTTTGCTAAACAATACAACATACACTTCAACACTAGGACCAAAAAAAAAAAAAAAATGTCTTGTTTCTCAAATTATTGTTAGATAAATTTAGGGCAATTACTGACTGTAGTGATGGGTAACTTTAGTCCATTTAAGCCGTTTTCTAAGTGATTTTTTTTTATATATATATCGTCTTCAAATAATAAAAATAAATTTAGAAGTTAGAACGACATGAATGCCCTCCTGCTTTCTGTCACAAAATCTTTCTATTTTAGTAATTTAAAAAGGATGACACTGTCTGACCTTCACCCGAGAATCCAAAAATGCAAACTTGTCAATCATCAAAATTAGATACAAATATTTGTGTGTGTTGTCATGATGCTGTTTATTACAATCTGAATGTCTCCATTATTGATGCAGATCTAGATCATGATTTAAAGTACATAAAACTTAAGAAGGCAAGAATTACACAAACCTATGATCACTAGTTACATATGGTCAGTGAATGAAGTATATCTATATTTGTGTGATCATGTCTTGTACATGTAGCTATAGAACTTTAGAAAGTGTTAGTATTATTGTTCCATTATTATACACGAATTTCACATTGAATACTTTGAGATTGTTATATTTTATGAGATTGTGTCATCCCATACGTATGCTGTTTTAAATCATAATGTGAGATGTTGTTTTAAATCATAATGTGAGATGTTGAAGTGTGTAGCTTACATAGTCCGATATGAACACCGACCATCTGTACTCTTATACGGGAATTCGGGTGTAAATTATCTCATATTGTTGTATTTCATCAAATTGTAACATGATACAAGTATTCCATCCAAATAAGGTCGTAGTATTATGTTGTTAGTCTGTAAATTAACGATATAAGTGTTTAAATGCGAGGTGAAGACTGCATATTGAACCAATCAATGTGTATCAGCAGACGACAAGTCCACCGCTAGATGTAATCTGTATTTTTACGGGAAACACATGTTTATACTCAAAACGATTGTTCAGCGTGTTGATATAACATCATACCTGTCATGTGTATTCCATTTTATCATACTGTCTAATCTTTTATAGCCCATTAGAGTCGAAAGTTTGTCTTGGACATAGCGGTTCGTCTTCTACGGCAGCCATATTTGTTTATCTTTTCGGTAACACTCGGGAGTCATCCACATAGTATTTACTCGGATCTCTCGGACTTTATTAACTTAGTATATTAGATTCGAAGGTTTGATCATGGAAACTGATGTTATAGTTATTGACCATCAACTTTCTTCTAACTACACTTGTTTCAGTTAATAAATGATCATTAAAAATAAAGAAATTAATTTAATGATCATAAAAATTAGTTTCATGAGCATTAAATTCTCATTTCTTTTATTATCGAAAACAATAACGGCTTAAAAATTTAACAGAACAGTTCAGCATTTTTCAGCATTATCCTGAACAGTTCAGCAGTTTTCAGCATATATTTTCTCGTATTTACGAAGTACATTTATCGTGATGTGCCAAATGTACACTCGTGTTGTGATATGATAAATCGTTCCAACATATATATATACCATGATATACCCTAATTAATTCTGTAAATATTCATGGCCATGAACATGCATGGTGAACACTATATTAAAAATTTCTATGATGATATATATATAGATATCATGGCCTTTGTTGAAAAATTCATGGCCATGAATTTATGATCTTTACCAGAAGCTGTGGAATTACTTTTTCATGGCCATGAATTCTTCATGTCTTTACTTGGACGCCATGATATTTTTCTTCGTGGCCTTGAACTATCTGGTATCTCGGACACTTTTAGAGCAACTAATTTTAATGGCAGTGGTTTTCCAAATTTCAATGCCATGAAATACACCATCGGAATTCATGGCCATGATTTCATTTTTTCAGGGCCATACTATGACCATGATTATTTTTTGCGACGAGAAATCATGGCCTTGGTTCTTGACACTCGTATCAGACAACTATATTCATTGAAATTTAAGGGGTTGTATGTGTGATTCATGGGGTATTCAAGGCCATGAAAAATATATTCATGGTATTTAGGCAAGCCCATGAAAAAAACTTCGACGAAATGTCATGGCCTTATTAATGGCATCCAGGCTTTTTAATGGGGTTTTCAAAGGAATTTCATGGGATTTTTATGGGATATGCTTCCAGTAGTGATACTTTACGTCAGAACAAACATGATATACTTTACGTAACTACAGACACGATATACTTTACGCCGGCACATCCATGTCTGTGTTGTGGAACAAGAGGTCCCTAGACCTGTATGTGACAAAAGTTAGGTCTGCTGAATTTCACAAACATTTGATTTGGTCGAGTAAGTGATAGTTGGACGACACTTATTTCAAAAAATAAATACTTAAAGGCTTTATACAGTATCATTAATGTTTTTTTTATTTTTTTTTAAAGTAATTTGGTCAATTATAACTTGCCATGTAATAACCATTGACAGTCTGTTTCTGTTATACACATCATTCTGGTCGTCTACTGGTCCTCTATATGGGTAACTGCCATGTTTTCACTCAGTTATTATATATCTTGTGGATGTTTGCACACAAGAACTGGCATATGAGCATGGTGAACGAGATAATCCGAAACGCTTCCAAGAAATGTCCTCCGAACGGTGCCGACCCCGCGTGACCCCACCACGATCATGGAGGCACCGATTGTCTTGGACTTTTCCACAAGTGCGTGACCCGGATTTCCATGGACTTTAATGATTTCTGCAGTCAACTGAAAAAGAAATAATAATTATGCAGATATTTTAATACAATATATAGGATATACAGATACATGTACACACAACCGTATGAATAAATATATCAATATACTAAACCTTCGATAAATACTTTATATACTAACATCAACCGGTTAATATCGTAATGGGAATGTCAAAAAGACAGTATTAAGTGGTATGTAAAACATCTTGTTTTAAGAACGATAAAGGTGGCAGGATAAAGTGTTTAAATTCATACAATATACATGTAACCTTATGTTAGATTGAAATTCAATGTTAAATTATATG
The DNA here is from genome assembly GCF_002113885.1 of Mizuhopecten yessoensis. Classification (NCBI taxonomy): domain Eukaryota; kingdom Metazoa; phylum Mollusca; class Bivalvia; order Pectinida; family Pectinidae; genus Mizuhopecten; species Mizuhopecten yessoensis. The sequence continues at coordinate 432,071 of NW_018403431.1, read as the reverse complement.
ATGATATGCGTAACGTCGGTAGGGACATGATACACTTTACGTAACTAGAGACACGATATACTTTACGCCGGAACAAAAATAATATACTTTACGTCGGTATAGAAATGCTATACTTTACGTCGGTACAGACATGATATACTTTACGTCGGTATAGACATGCTATAATTTACGTCGGTATAGACATGATATACTTTACGTCGGTACAGACATGATATTCTCTTACCCTGGACAGGTGTATCCGCACTTTTAGCGGTGTGAGATTTTCTTATCTCACCCTAGGGTTGAGACAAGCTACACGTGTTCTTTGCACGTTCTCAACAATTGTATGACGTCATAGCAACAATACCATAACGTCACGGCAACAATACAATGACGTCACGTCGACAATTCAGACGCATCACATCAACATTGTCTTGCATTGATATAACGTCTATATAAAATGCATAAGAGGGTAAACAGGGTAAGAGAAAAATAATCATTCACCCCCTTGGGAGTGAGACAGGGTGATCTCAACCCTGGGGGTAAGATTCTTAAGCTGCCAAACACTCGGCAAGCCTCGTGTTTGACAACTTGAGAATCTAACCCCTCAGGTTGAAATTACCCTGTCTCACCTCATAGTTGGTGAAAGATTCTATTATACTTTACGTCGGTACAGATATTATATACTTTACGTCGGTATAGACATGCTATAGTTTACGTCGGTATAGAAATGCTATACTTTACGTCGGTACAGACATTATATACTTTACGTCGGTATAGACATGCTATACTTTACGTCGGTACAGACATGATATACTTTATGTCGGTACAGACATGCTATACTTTACGTCGGTACAGACACGATATACTTTACGTCGGTACATGTACGGACATGATAAACTTTACGTAACTACATACACGATATACTTTACCCCGGAACAAACATGATATACTTAACGTCGGTATAGACATGCTATACTTTACGTCGGTACAGACAATGATATACTTTACGTAACTACAGACATAATATATTTTACGTTGGAACAGACATGATATACTTTACGTAACTACAGACATAATATATTTTACGTTGGAACAGACATGATATACTTTACGTAACTACAGACATGCTATACTTTAGGTTGGTATAGACATGCTATACTTTACGTTGGTATAGACATGATATACTTTATTTCTATAAAAACATGGTTTACTTTACGTCGGTACATGTACGGACATGATAAACTTTACGTAACTACATACACGATATACTTTACCCCGGAACAAACATGATATACTTAACGTCGGTATAGACATGCTATACCTTACGTCGGTACAGACACGATATACTTTACGTCGGTACATGTACGGACATGATAAACTTTACGCAACTACGAACACGATATACTTTACGCCGGAACAAACATGCTATACATTTCGTCGGTACAGACATGCTATACTTTACGTCGGTACAGACAATGATATACTTTACGTAACTACAGACATAATATATTTTACGTCGGTACAGACATGATATACTTTACGTCGGTATAGACATGCTATAGTTTACGTCGGTATAGAAATGCTATACTTTACGTCGGTATAGACATGCTATAATTTACGTCTGTATAGACATGATATACTTTACGTCGGTACACACATGATATACTTTACGTAACTACAGACATAATATATTTTACGTTGGTACAGACATGATATACTTTACGTAACTACAGACATAATATATTTTACGTCGGTACAGACATGATATACTTTACGTAACTACAGACATGCTATACTTTAGGTTGGTATAGACATGCTATACTTTACGTTGGTACAGACATGATATACTTTATTTCTATAAAAACATGGTTTACTTTACGTCGGTACATGTACGGACATGATAAACTTTACGTAACTACATACACGATATACTTTACCCCGGAACAAACATGATATACTTAACGTCGGTATAGACATGCTATACTTTACGTCGGTACAGACACGATATACTTTACGTCGGTACAGACATGCTAAACTTTACGTCGGTAAAGACATGTTATATAAACTTTACGCAACTACAAACACGATATACTTTACGCCGGAACAAACATACTATACTTTAAGTCGGTATAGACATGCTATACATTACGACAGTACAGACACGATATACATTATGTTGGTACATGTATGGACATGATAAACTTAACGTCGGTACAGACACGATATACTTTACGCCGGAACAAATATGATATACTTTACGTCGGTACAGACATGCTATACTTTACGTCGGTATAGACATGCTATACTTTACGTCGGTACAGACATTATATACTTTACGTCGGTATGGACATGCTATAATTTACGTCGGGATAGACATGCTATACTCTACGTCGGTACAGACATGATATACTTTACGTCGGTACAGACATGCTAAACTTTACGTCGGTAAAGACATGTTATACTTTACGTCGGTACAGACATTATATACTTTACGTCGGTATAGAAATGCTATACTTTACGTCGGTACAGACACGATATCCTTTACGCCGGTACAGACATGCTATACTTTACGTCTGTACAGACATGATATACTTTATGTCGGTGCAGAGACGATATACTTTACGTCGGTATAGACATGTTATACTTTACGTCGGTACAGAAATGCTATACTTAACGTCGGTACAGACACGATATACTTTACGCCGGTACAGAATGCTATACTTTACGTTGGTACAGACATGATACACTTTACGTCGGTACAGACACGATATACTTCGAGTCGGTACAGACATGATATACTTCACGTCGGTACAGACATGATATACTTTACGTCGGTACAGATACGATATACTTCATGTCGGTATAAACATGCTATATTTTACGTCTGTACAGACATGCTATATTTCACGTCGATACAGATATGATAAACTTTACGTCGGTACAGACATGCTATATTTTACGTTGGTACAGATAAGATATACTTTACGTCGGTACATGCACGGACATGATAAACTTTACGTATCTACAGACGCGAAATACTTTACGCAGGAACAAACATGATATACTTTACGTCGGTTTAGACATGCGATACTTTACGTCGGTACAGACACGATATACTTTACGTCGGTACATGTACGGACTTGATAAACTTAACGTAACTACAAACACGATATACTTTACGCCGGAACAAACATGATATACTTTACGTCGGTGTAGACATGCTATACATTACGTCGGTACAGACACGATATACTTTATGTCGGTACATGTATGGACATGATAAACTTTACGTCGGTACAGACACGATATACTTTACGCCGGAACAAATATGATAAAATTTACGTCGGTACAGGCATGCTATACTTTACGTCGGTACATATACGATATACTTTACGTCGGTATAGACATGCTATACTTTACGTCGGTACAGACATGATATACTTTACGTCGGTATAGACATGCTATAATTTACGTCGGTATAGAAATGCTATACTTTACGTCGGTACAGACATTATATACTTTACGTCGGTATAGAAATGCTATACTTTACGTCGGTACAGACATTATATACTTTACGTCGGTATAGACATGCTATACTTTACGTCGGTACAGACATGATATACTTTACGTCGGTATAGACATGCTATAATTTACGTCGGTATAGAAATGCTATACTTTACGTCGGTACAGACATTATATACTTTACGTCGGTATAGAAATGCTATACTTTACGTCGGTACAGACATTATATACTTTACGTCGGTATAGACATGCTATACTTTACGTCGGTACAGACATGATATACTTTACGTCGGTATAGACATGCTATAATTTACGTCGGTATAGAAATGCTATACTTTACGTCGGTACAGACATTATATACTTTACGTCGGTATAGAAATGCTATACTTTACGTCGGTACAGACATTATATACTTTACGTCGGTATAGACATGCTATAATTTACGTCGGTATAGACATGATATACTTTACGTCGGTACAGACATGATATACTTTACGTAACTACAGACATAATATATTTTACGTTGGTACAGACATGATATACTTTACGTAACTACAGACATGATATACTTTACGTTGATATAGACATGCTATACTTTTACGTTGGTACAGACATGATATACTTTATTTCTATAAAAACATGGTTTACTTTACGTCGGTACAGAGACGATATACTTTACGTCGGTATAGACATGCTATACTTTACGTCGGTACAGACATTATATACTTTACGTCGGTATAGAAATGCTATACTTTACGTCGGTACAGACCCGATATACTTTACGTCGGTACATTTACGGACATTTACGCCGGTACAGACATGCTATACTTTACGTTGGTACAGACATGATATACTTCATTTCTATAAAAACCTCGTTTACTTTACGTCGGTACAGAGACGATATACTTTACGTCGGTATAGACATGTTATAATTTACGTCGGTATAGAAATGCTATACTTTACGTCGGTACAGACACGATATACTTTACGTCGGTACATTTACGGACATGATAAACTTTACGTCGGTACAGACACGATATACTTTACGCCGGAACAAATATGATATACTTTACGTCGGTACAGACATGCTATACTTTACGTCGGTATAGACATGCTATACTTTACGTCGGTACAGACATTATATATTTTACGTCGGTATGGACATGCTATAATTTACGTCGGTAAAGACATGTTATACTTTACGTCGGTACAGACATGCTATACTTTACGTCGGTACAGACACGATATACTTTACGCCGGTACAGACATGCTATACTTTACGTCGGTACAGACATGATATACTTTATGTCGGTACAGAGACGATATACTTTACGTCAGTATAGACATGATATACTTTACGTCGGTTCAGACATGCTATACTTTACGTCGGTACAGACACGATATACTTTACGTCGGTATATGTACGGACATGATAAACTTTACGTAACTACAAACACGATATACTTTACGCCGGAACAAACATGATATACTTTACGTCGGTGTAGACATGCTATACATTACGTCGGTACAGACACGATATACTTTATGTCGGTACATGTATGGACATGATAAACTTTACGTCTGTACAGACACGATATACTTTACGCCGGAACAAACATGATATACTTTACGTCGGTACAGACATGCTATACTTTACGTCGGTACAGACATGATATACTTTACGTCGGTACAGACATGCTATACTTTACGTCGGTACAGACATGATATACTTTACGTCGGTACAGACATGCTATACTTTACGTCGGTACAGACATGATATACTTTACGTCGGTACAGACATGCTATACTTTACGTCGGTACAGACATGATATACTTTACGTCGGTACAGACATGCTATACTTTACGTCGGTATAGACATGCTATACTTTACGTCGGTATAGACATGCTATACTTTACGTCGGTACAGACACGATATACTTTACGTCGGTACAGACATGCTATACTTTACGTCGGTACAGACATGATATACTTTACGTCGGTACAGACATGCTATACTTTACGTCGGTATAGACATGCTATACTTTACGTCGGTACAGACATGATATACTTTACGTCGGTATAGACATGCTATACTTTACGTCGGTATAGAAATGCTATACTTTACGTCGGTACAGACATTATATACTTTACGTCGGTATAGACATGCTATAATTTACGTCGGTATAGACATGATATACTTTACGTCGGTACAGACATGATATACTTTACGTCGGTATAGACATGCTATACTTTACGTCGGTATAGAAATGCTATACTTTACGTCGGTACAGACATTATATACTTTACGTCGGTATAGACATGCTATACTTTACGTCGGTATAGAAATGCTATACTTTACGTCGGTACAGACATTATATACTTTACGTCGGTATAGACATGCTATAATTTACGTCGGTATAGACATGATATACTTTACGTCGGTACAGACATGATATACTTTACGTCGGTATAGACATGCTATACTTTACGTCGGTACAGACATGATATACTTTACGTCGGTATAGACATGCTATACTTTACGTCGGTACAGACATGATATACTTTACGTCGGTATAGACATGCTATACTTTACGTCGGTATAGAAATGCTATACTTTACGTCGGTACAGACATTATATACTTTACGTCGGTATAGACATGCTATACTTTACGTCGGTATAGAAATGCTATACTTTACGTCGGTACAGACATTATATACTTTACGTCGGTATAGAAATGCTATACTTTACGTCGGTACAGACATGATATACTTTACGTCGGTATAGACATGCTATACTTTACGTCGGTACAGACATGATATACTTTACGTCGGTATAGACATGCTATAATTTACGTCGGTATAGAAATGCTATACTTTACGTCGGTACAGACATTATATACTTTACGTCGGTATAGAAATGCTATACTTTACGTCGGTACAGACATGATATACTTTACGTCGGTATAGACATGCTATACTTTACGTCGGTACAGACATGATATACTTTACGTCGGTATAGACATGCTATACTTTACGTCGGTATAGAAATGCTATACTTTACGTCGGTACAGACATTATATACTTTACGTCGGTATAGACATGCTATACTTTACGTCGGTATAGACATGATATACTTTACGTCGGTATAGAAATGCTATACTTTACGTCGGTACAGACATTATATACTTTACGTTGGTATAGACATGCTATAATTTACGTCGGTACAGACATGCTATATTTTACGTTGTACAGATAAGATATACTTTACGTCGGTATAGACATGCTATAATTTACGTCGGTATAGAAATGCTATACTTTACGTCGGTACAGACATTATATACTTTACGTCGGTATAGAAATGCTATACTTTACGTCGGTACAGACATTATATACTTTACGTCGGTATAGACATGCTATAATTTACGTCGGTATAGACATGATATACTTTACGTCGGTACAGACATGATATACTTTACGTCGATACAGATATGATAAACTTTACGTCGGTACAGGCATGCTATATTTTACGTTGGTACAGATAAGATATACTTTACGTCGGTACATGTACGGACATGATAAACTTTATGTATCTACAGACGCGAAATACTTTACGCAGGAACAAACATGATATACTTTACGTCGGTTTAGACATGCTATACTTTACGTCGGTACAGACACGATATACTTTACGCCGGAACAAATATGATATACTTTACGTCGGTACAGACATGCTATACTTTACGTCGGTAGGGACACGATATACTTTACATCGGTACAGACATGCTATACTTTACGTCGGTACAAACATGATATATTTTATGTCGGTACAGACATGCTATACTTTACGTCGGTATAGACATTATATTCTTTATATCGGTACAGACATGCTATACTTTACGTCGGTAGGGACACGATATACTTTACGTCGGTACAGACATGCTATACTTTACGTCGGTAGGGACACGATATACTTTACGTCGGTACAGACATGCTATACTTTACGTCGGTATAGACATTATATACTTTATATCGGTACAGACATGCTATACTTTACGTCGGTATAGACATGCTATAATTTACGTCGGTATAGACATGATATACTTTACGTCCGTACAGACATGATATACTTTACGTCGGTGTAGACATGCTATACTCTACGTCGGTACATACATGCCTATAATTTACGTCGGTATAGACATGATATACTTTACGTCTGTACAGACATGATATACTTTACGTAACTACAGACATAATATATTTTACGTTGGTACAGACATGATACACTTTACGTCAGTACATGTACGAACATGATAAAGTTTTCGCAACTACAAACATGAAATACTTTACGCCGGAACAAACATGATATACTTTACGCCGGAACAAACATGCTATACTTTAAGTCGGTATAGACATGCTAGACATGCTATACTTTACGTCGATATAGACACGATATACTTTACGTCTGTACAGACATGATATACTTTACGTCGATACATGTAAGGACATGATAAACTTTACGTAAATACAGACACGATTTACTTTACACGACATGCTATACTTTACGTCGGGGAAGACATGCTACACTTTACGTCGGTATAGTTACGTCGGTATAGAAATGCTATACTTTACGTCGGTATAGACCTTATATACTTTATATCGGTACAGACATTCTATACTTTACGTCGGTATAGCATGTCTGTACTTTACGTCGGTAGGGACACTATATACTTTACGGCGGTACAGACATGCTATACTTTCCGTCGGTACAGACACGATGTCCTTCACGTCGGTACAGACATGATATACTTTACGTAACTACAGACATGATATACTTTACGTAACTACAGACATGATATACTTTACGTCGGTGTAGACATGCTATACTCTACGTCGGTACATACATGCTATACTTTATGTCGGTACAAACATGATATATTTTATGTCGGTACAGACATGCTATTCTATACGTCGGTATAGACATGCTATTCTTTACGTTGGTACAGACATGATACCCTTTACGTCGGTACATGTACGAACATGATAAACTTTTCGAAACTACAAACATGATATACTTTACGCCGGAACAAACATGATATACTTTACGCCGGAACAAATATGATATCCTTTACGTCGGTACAGACATGTTATACTTTACGTCGGCACAGACACGATATACTTTACGGCGGTACAGACATGATATACGTTATGTCGGTACAGGCATGCTATACTTGACGTCGGTATAGACATTATATTCTTTATATCGGTACAGACATGCTATTCTATACGTCGGTATAGACATGCTATACTCTACGTCGGTACATACATGCTATACTTTATGTCGGTACAAACATGATATATTTTATGTCAGTACAGACATGCTATACTTTACGGCGGTACAGACATGATATACGTTATGTCGGTACAGGCATGCTATACTTGACGTCGGTACAGACACGATATTCTTTACGTCGGTACAGACATGCTATACTCTACGTCGGTACATACATGCTATACTTTATGTCGGTACAAACATGATATATTTTATGTCGGTACAGCCATGCTATACTTTACGTCGGTCTAGAAATGCTATACTTTACGTCGTTATAGACATACTATACTTTACGTCGGTACAAACATGCTATACTTTACGTCGGTGTAGACATGCTACACTTTACGTCGGTATAGACATGCTATACTTTACGTTGGTACAGACATGATACACTTTACGTCGGTACATGTACGAACATGATAAACTTTTCGCAACTACAAACATGATATACTTTACGCCGGAACAAACATGCTATACTTTAAGTCGGTATAGACATGCTATACTTTACGTTGGTACAGACATGATACCCTTTACGTCGGTACATGTACGAACATGATAAACTTTTCGCAACTGCAAACATGATATACTTTACACCGGAACAAACATGCTATACTTTAAGGCGGTATAGACATGCTATACATTACGTCGGTACAGAGACGATATACTTTACGTCGGTGAAGACATGCTATACTTTACGTCGGGGTAGACATGCTACACTTTACGTCGGTATAGTTACGTCGGTATAGAAATGCTATACTTTACGTCGGTACAGACATTATATTATTTACGTCGGTATAGACAAGCTATAATTTACGGCGGTATAGACATGATATACTTTACGTCGGTACAGACATGATATACTTCACGTCGGTACAGACATGATATACTTTACGTAACTACAGACATGGTATACTTTACGTTGGTATAGACATGCTATACTTTACGTTGGTACAGACATGATACACTAGACGTCGGTACAGACACGATATACTTTACGTCGTTACATGTACGGACATGATAAACTTTACGTAACTACATACACGATATACTTTACGCCGGAACAAACATGCTATACTTTAAGTCGGTATAGACATGCTACACATTACGTCGGTACAGAGACGATATACTTTACGTCGGTGTAGACATGCTATACCTTACGGCGGTACAGACATGCTATACTTTACGTTGCTACAGACATGATACACTTGACGTCGGTACAGACACGATATACTTCACGTCGGTACAGACCTTTACGCCGGAACAAACATGATATACTTAACGTCGGTATAGACATGCTATACTTTACGTTGGTACAGACATGATACACTTGACGTCGGTACAGACACGATATACTTCACGTCGGTACAGACATGATATACTTCACGTCGGTACAGACATGATATACTTTACGTCGGTAGAGATACGATATACTTCACGTCGGTATAAACATGCTTTATTTTACGTCGGTACAGACATGCTATACTTTACGTCGATACAGATATGATAAACTTTACGTCGGTACAGTCATGCTATATTTTACGTTGGTTCAGATAAGATATACTTTACGTCGGTACATGTACGGACATGATAAACTTTACGTATCTACAGACGCGAAATACTTTACGTCGGAACAAACCTGATATACTTTACGTCGGTACATGTAAGGACATGATAAACTTTACGTAAATACAGACACGATTTACTTTACACAGGAACAAACATGATATACTTTACGTCGGTTAAGACATGCTATACTTTACGTCGGTACAGACACGATATACTTTATGTCGGTACATGTATGGACATGATAAACTTTACGTCGGTACAGACACGATATACTTTACGCCGGAACAAATATGATATACTTTACGTCGGTACAGACATGCTATACTTTACGTCGGTATAGACATGCTATACTTTACGTCGGTACAGACATGCTATACTTTACGTCGTTATAGACATGCTATACTTTACGTCGGTATAGACATGCTATACTCTACGTCGGTACATACATGCTATACTTTATGTCGGTACAGACATGCTATACTTTACGTCGGTACAGACATGCTATACTTTACGTCGGTATAGAAATGCTATACTTTACGTCGGTATAGACATGCTATACTTTACGTCGATACAGACACGATATACTTTACGTCGGTACAGACATGATATACTTTATGACGGTACAGACATGCTATACTTCACGTCGGTACAGACACGATATACTTTACGTCGGTACAGACATGCTAAACTTTACGTCGGTATAGACATGCTTTACTTAACGTCGGTACAGACATGCTATACTTTACGTCGGTACAGACACGATATACTTTACGTCGGTACAGACATGCTATACTTTACCTCGGTACAAACATGATATATTTTATGTCGGTACAGACATGCTATACTTTATGTCGGTACAGACACGATATACTTTACGTCGGTGTAAACATGCTATACTTTACGTCGGTGTAGACATGCTATACTTTACGTCGGAATAGACATGCTATACTTTACGTTGGTACAGACATGATACACTTTACGTCGGTACAGACACGATGTACTTCACGTCGGTACAGACATGATATACTTTATGTCGGTACAGACATGCTATACTTTACGTCGGTACAGACATGCTATACCGCACGTCGGTACATACATGATACACAATACGTCAGTACATACATGATACACATTACGTCAGTACAGACATGATACACATTACGTCAGTACAGCCATGATACACATTACGTCAGTACAGACATGATACATTTTATACAGATAGTATTTATTACATTACTTTGTAATTTATTTGCTTATCACTGTTCGCGCCTTTACTTATGCAATAATAATTCTGGTTAACAGCTGGGCCTGTAAACATTTACTGGCATGTCGCCAATGACTGGTTTGACATTCGCTACGATCTTATCTAAATTGAAACTAATACCAGCTGCGTGTTGACATGCTTTAGGACTTAATTTATCCTTATTTGCTAAACGGTTTACCAATGGTGGACTTGCTATGCAATACCTTGATACTGTCATTTATCTAAAGATCACTAAGGAAGGTATTGACATCCGCCACAACCTTGTGTTCTCTTCCTAACCTGGTTATCTCTAATGATGACATTCACGTGCCCTACAACCTTGTGTTCTCTTCCTTACCTGATTATCTCTAATGATGACATTCACGTGCACCACGACCATGTTTAATCTTCCTCCCCTAAAGATCTCTAATGATGACATCCACATGCACCACAACCATGCCTAATCCTCCTCCCTAACGATCACTAATGCTGACATTCACGTGCACCACGACCATGTTTAATCTTCCTCCCCTAAAGATCACTAATGATGACATTCACGTGCACCTCGACCATATTTAATATTTATCCCATAAAGATCACTAATGATGACTTTCACGTGCACCACGACCATGCTTAATCTTCTTCCCCCAAAGATCACTAATGCTGACATTCACGTGCATCACGACCATGCTTAATCTTCCTCCCCTAAAGATCACTAATGATGACATTCACGTGCACCACGACTATGTGTAATCTTCCTCCCCTAAAGATCATTTATGATGACATTCACGTGCACCACGACCATGCTTACTCTTCCCCCCTAAAGATCACTAATGATGACATTCACACGCACCACGACCATGTTTAATCTTCCTATTCCTAAAGATCACTAATGATGGCATTCATGTGCACCACGACTATGTTTAATCTTCCTATTCCTAAAGATCACTTTTGATGGCATTTACGTGCACCACGACCATTTTTACTCTTCCTCCCCTAAAAATCACTAATGATGACATTCACGTGCACCACGACCATGTTTAATCTTCTTCCCCTAAAAATCTCTAATGATGGCATTCACGTGCACCACGACCATGCTTAATCTTCCTCCCCTAGAGATCACTAATGATGACATTCACGTGCAACACGACCATGTTTAATCTTCCACCCCTAAAGATCACTAAGGATGACATTCACGTGCACCACGACCATGTTAAATCTTCCTCCTCTAAAGTTCACTAATGATGACATTCACGTGCACCACGACCATGTTTAATCTTCTTCCCCTAAAAATCTCTAATGATGGCATTCACGTGCACCACGACCATGCTTAATCTTCCTCCCCTAGAGATCACTAATGATGACATTCACGTGCAACACGACCATGTTTAATCTTCCACCCCTAAAGATCACTAAGGATGACATTCACGTGCACCACGACCATGCTTACTCTTCCTCACCTTAGATCACTAATGATGACATTCTTCCTCACCTTAAGAGCACTACCGATGTCATTCGCATGCATGCACCAAGACCATGCTTACTTTTCCTCATCTTAAGATCACTAATGATGACATTCACGTGCACCACGACCATGTTTAATCTTCCTCCTCCAAAGATCACTAATGATGGCATTCACGTGCACCACAACCATGCTTACTCTTCCTCACCTAAAGATCACTAATGATGGCATTCACGTGCACCACGACCATGTTTAATCTTCCTCCTCCAAAGATCACTAATGATGGCATTCACGTGCACCACGACCATGTTCAATTTTCCTCCCCTAATGATCACTAATGATGACATTCACGTGCACCACGACCATGTTTAATCTTCCTCCTCCAAAGATCACTAATAATGGCATTCACGTGCACCACAACCATGCTTACTCTTCCTCACCTAAAGATCTCTAATGATGGCATTCACGTGCTCCACGACCATGTTCAATTTTCCTCCCCTAAATATCACTAATGATGGCATTAACGTAATGATGACATTCACGTGCACCACGACCATGCTTAATCTTCCTCACCTAAAGATCACTAATGATGACATTCACATGAACCACGACCATGTTTAATCTTTCTCCCCCAAAGATCCCTAATGATGGCATTCACGTGCACAACGACCATGCTTACTCTTCCTCACCTAAAGATCACTAATGATGACATTCACATGCACCACGACCATGTGCATTCACGTGCACATAAAGATCCCTAATGATGGCATTCACGTGCACCACGACCATGCTTACTCTTCCTCACCTAAAGATCACTAATGATGACATTCACATGCACCACGATTCACGTGCACCACGACCATGTTTAATCTTCCTCCCCTAAAGATCAGTAATGATGGCATTCGCGTGCACCACGACCATGTTTAATATTCCTCCCCTAAAGATCACTAATGATGACATTCACGTGCACAACGACTATGTTTAATATTCGTCCCCTAAAGATCACTAATGATGACATTCACGTGCACCACGACCATGTTTACTCTTCCTCCCCTAAATATCACTAATGATGGCATTCACGTGCACCACGACCATGTTTAATCTTCCTCCCCTAAATATCACTAATGATGGCATTCCCGTGCACCACGACCATGTTTAATCTTCCTCCCCTAAATATCACTAATGATGGCATTCACAGGCACCAGGCCTCCAAGAAAGCTGGGTCCACGTCCCGAGGCTGGGTACGTTGGTGCTCAGTGCGTATGTGATCATTTCGGGGGTATGATTGTGGCGCGCTGGGCGTCATCGTAGCAGAAGGCTTTCACAGTAGCTCCAATTTGAGCCAACCTGTTTGCCGTGGGTTGCATCTCGTATTCCTGGGGGAAGAAGATCCTGGTAGCTGAGCAGAGTCGGAATCACTGTCAAACTCTTGATAGGAAGGAGACATGATCCGATATTCTGCAACATACTGCTTTGGCTTCGGACTCTGGGTAGACGAGAGGTGATATGGGCCCTCTATCACCAATCGGCTGGTCACGCCGAGCCCTTGGTTTACATACTCCCAAGAAGGCGGTGGCTCAGGGTCAATCGCGAGAGTATACTCTTTCAAATAGTATGTATATTCTTACGAGTATACTATTCTATGTATCTCCGACACTTGGCGCTGGATATCCGCGTCACACCAGTGTCCCCTTGTTGGGCTCCGTGGCGGGTGGAGGCATAGATCGTGAAACAAACAAATATACACATGGGTAAAGATAAAAACCACCAAAACGAC